>NC_034613.1:8428395-8429508 GCF_900095145.1 Mus pahari | reverse complement strand
GAACCCAGATGTCCCTCAACAGAGGAATGCAAACAGAAAATGTGGTACATTTACACAATGGAATATTACTCAGCTATTAAAAACAATGAATTTATGAAATTCTTGAGCAAATGGATGTATCTGGAGGGTATCATCCTGTGTGAAGTAACCCAGTCACAAAAGAACTCACATAGTATGCAGTCACTGATAAATGGATAATAGCCCTGAATCCTTGAATACCCAAGATACAATTTGTAAAACACCTGAAACTCAAGAAGAAGGAAAACCAAAATGTGGACACTTCGTCCCTTCTTAGAATTGGGAACAAAACTCCCATGGAAGGGGTTACAGAGACAAAATTTGGAGCTGAGACAAAAGGCTGGACCATCCAAAAACTGTCCCACCCAGGGGTCCAACCCATAATCAGCCACCAAATGCAGACACTATTGCATACACTAGCAAGATTTTGCTGAAAGGACTCTGTTATAGTTGTCTCGTGTGAGGCTATGCCAGTGCCTGGCAAACACAAGTGGATGTTCACATTCAGCTATTGGATGGGACACAGGGTCCCCAATGGAGGAGCTAGAGAATGTACCCAAGGAGCTGAAGGGGTCTGCAACCCTATAGGTGGAACAACAATATGAACTAACCAGCACCCTGAGACCTCGTGTCTCTAGCTGCATATGTAGCAGAAGATGGCCTAGTCAGCCATCATTGGGAAGAGAGGCCCCTTGGTCTTGCAAACTTTATATGCCTCCATACAGGGGAACGCCAGGGCCAAAAAGTAGGAGTGGGTGGGCGGGAGAAGAGGGTGAGGGGAGGGTATAGGGGACATTCGGGATAGCATTTGAAATGTATCTAATAAAAGAAGAAAATACCTAATAAAAATTGGAAAAAAAAAGAAGAACTGGCCCTTCATTTGTTCCCTCCTTAAAGGCTTCGAACATCTTCATAAGATGAGATTTGAGTAGGAACACTCCTCCATTGCTGGTGGGATTGCAAGCTTGTTCAACCACTCTGGAAATCAGTCTGGCTGTTCCTCAGAAAATTAGACATAGTACTACCGGAGGATCCTGCTATACCTCTTCTGGGCATATACCCAGAAGATCTTCCAACTGGTAATAAGGACACTTG
>NC_034613.1:8423556-8427510 GCF_900095145.1 Mus pahari | reverse complement strand
AAAAAAAAAAAAGATGAGATTTGAGGTCATTGTCTTTCTCTTTAGGTGTGTTAGGATATCCAGAGCTTGCTGTAGTAAACCTGGGTGATGCTTACATATTGCCGTGGATTATTTTGATTGAGTCATTGCACTGCCCTTTAGTCATATGGTTGTCTCTGGTTTTGGTCTGGTAGTCCCTGTTTGTAGCAGGCGTCTGGGACTGTAGGTAGTGATAGTGGTCCCTAATGGCAGCAGGTCTCCAAGGTATCAGGCAGAGATGGTTGGGTTGTTTTCCAGCATCTACATGGTGGCTTACAACTGTCTTTGACTCTATATTCAGATGTTCCATCATCTCCTTGGTATGAGGTACACATAAATCACATACATTTTTACAGTTAAACCATCCAAATACATTTAAAAATATCTAAATTTATGATCACATCAATTTTAAGGTATTCATACATATGCCATTTACAAAGAATGAAGTATATCTGTTTGTGCTGACATATTAAAAACGAAGCTAATGAAATATAAAAGTAGAAAACAGCTTCTGAGACAAACATCTAAATATATAAGGTTTACAGATGCAAATGATTGACCATAAAAGAAGATCTGTAAAATCAATCAAGATAACTATTGCCTAGTGATATCAACATTTATTTATATTTTATTTTAATTATGATGATATTCATTTTAAAACTTGTATATACTAAAGGTATAAACCACAGCATAAGTAAACTTGAAGTCTATGTATAATTCTTATAAACCTTTTTTTTTTCCACTTGCGAGAGGTTTATTGTGGGAAAATGGGGAGATGGAAATGAAGGGTGAAAAGTAAATATAGAGCTAGTTCTTATAAAACTTTTTTTTTTGAGACAGGGTTTCTCTGTGTAGCCCTGGCTGTCCTGAAACTCGCTCTGTAGACCAGGCTGGCCTCGAACTCAGAAATCTGCCTGCCCCTGACTCCCAAGTGCTGGGATTAAAGGAGTGTGCCAGCACGTCCGGCTTCTTATAAAACTTAATCATCTTCTTTTAGTTACTAATAATCTTTTGGTTTATTCTGTATCAAAGACAGGTTAAAACAGGGCAATTTTAAAAATTAAAACCATGTTTTTAGTGGTATTTATCGAAGGTTTTTAGCTTTCATCTCATCCCTCGTGAAGTAGAGGCAGTGGAAGGAAAGCAAGAGGAAGTGAGACACCCTCATGCCTGCAAAGAGGTTGTGGCTATTATATCTATTTGCAGTTTGGTATAATTGACATGTTCTTTGTACAGTATTAGTTCATGAAACTGAACTAGGGACAGACCCACTGAGTGTTGATTTAAAAGCTAATATGCTGTTCTAATTTTGGAAAGTTTTCACCTGTTTATTGTTTTGTCAATGAAGGAGCACAGAATAGGTGATCTCCTATATCTATCATCTTTGATCCTATCATTCTATGACAGTCTCTAATGAAGGTAGATGATATGATTTCTTGTCCATAGATTTCATATTTTTTTAAAATTCATTCAAATTAAAGTATTTTGCCCTATTACTTTCTCATAAGCAAGCTAGTGATATATTATATCTGTAGTTTGGGGAGAGATAGTCACCTTGATACAATTGTCCTCTATCAAAAATCCTCTGAGAAGTGTCTTTCCCAGGATGAAATGCTGATAGATAATGTAAGCAGCTAGTGCAGTGAGAATAGCATTGTTGAGGAGTCACGTATAAATTATGTGGAAGACCTTGAAAAAGCTAGTGGAGGGGTCAGAGCCACATTATCTGCATCTGCACCAGGCCACTCAAGCTATCTATTGTTACATTCCTCTATTTAGAGTAATAACAACCACCTACTGAGTCCCAACTCTATGACTGGCAATGTATCAAACATTTTATGCCGTATCTAATTTAATTCTTTCATTCAATCTCAGCTGCAAGTTCCTATGTGGCTCACTCATTTCAAAAGAATATGGATCTATGGTTTATAGGTCTCTTAGGGATGATGGCAGATGTTATCATCGAGTTCTTTCTCCGTTAAGTCTGAATACAGGGTTATTGAACTATATCAGCATTACTCATAATGTCCCCTCTATGCCAAATGATGTTCCTTCAGAGAAAAACCTCATTTTTCTTGTTTTCATCTAGAAATTCCCAGTTGTGAAATCATTACCAATAGCAAAAGGCTAATACAAAATAATTTTCTAGCTTTCTTTTTGTCCCTTGACTAAGGATGATAGATTATACTATTATTATTATTATTATTATTATTATTATTATTATTATTATTATTATTATTTTCATTTTTCGAGACAGGGTTTTTCTGTGTAACCCTGGCTGTCCTGGAACTCACTCTGTAGACCAGGCTGGCCTCAAAATCAGAAATCTGCCTGTTTCTGCCTCCCAAGTGCTGGGATTAAAGGCATGTGCCACCATGCCCAGCCGATTATTCCATTTTTAAAATACGTCTTCCACACTGCTTCTGCAGGTCATAAGCACCTGATATTTATCAGCATGGGCATCTTCCTTACTTTTTTGGCCTCCCCATTTGCTTCTTCAAGGATATGGTTCACAGATAGGTCCATCACTCTATAGCAGAAAATATTTCACATACTTTTTCCAAAGTATATGGAATTTTCTGTTCTGCCAAAGTTGTTTGTCAGTACAGTGCCAACTGGAGTACAAACATCTATAGGAAGGTCTTAATATTCCTGAAAGACTGAAATATTCCTCAGTCTTTCAGAAGATAAGGTACATGAGTTCAGCCAAGAATTTAAGACAAATGTAATAAGGGGGAAAAAAGAAAAAAAAAAGAAAATTGAAGAAAAGGAAACACCACAAGCTGTGATTTGGATTCAATCTTTAGGAAGGTGTGTGTGTGTGTGTGTGTGTGTGTGTGTGTGTGTGTGTGTGTGTGTGTTTGTTAATAATCATCTCACTATAGTCATAATCAAATGTTTCTTGATGTAGCTAGAAATAGGTCATATTTTTTTATCATTTCTTCTTGCCTATGATATAATAGCCATGCGAGGCTTATATTTTCTCCAAATAGAATGTTAGAATTAAGTCATTTGCTATTGGTTGTCATCTCAAAAGATCCATCTGCTTTTCTGCTTGCTAAAGCCTGCTTTGAGTGGCAAGATGCTCCACTCCAGTAGCATCAGCAACTTCAGGATGGAAGGGATCATGCTGCTAACAACAGAAAAGCAGGAAGAACTTGAGTCCTCAGGACATCATTAAAATGTTAGACTAACTCTGAGACCACTCACTTCAAGGATTTTTCTTTGAATAAAAGTGCATTTGTGCTTGAAGCCACTTTAGCCAACTTCTCTGCTACCTGCAGCTAAAACCGATTTCTAATTCAAAAGTGTGATAGGTATATACTAGTGTGTAAAAGCAGGCATAATCCTCTAGGTGTCAACCAGAGTGCTTATAATCCTAGTGGATTATGGAGAGTCTGCAACCATCCTGGTCTTCAGAGTTCCAGCTCAACACAGGCCACATAGTGAGACCCTGTCTCCAAAGGTAAACCAGTAAATGCAATGTATCTGATCACAGCAGTACACTTCTGGAAATCCAACACTTTGGATGTGAACTAGGACTCTGATTCCATGGCCAGCCTAGGCTACATAGTGAGACCCTGTCCAGTGAAGAAAAAAAAACTGCGTTTACAAAATACTTTAGTCATAGGGCAGTTATGGTGCATACCCTTGATCCCAGCACTCGGGAGACAGATGCAGGCAATCTGTGTGAGTTCAAGGCCAGCCTGGTCTACAGAGTGAATTCCAGGACAGCCAGGGCTACACAGAGAAACCCTGTCTCAAAAAAAAAAACAAAAAAAACAAATACTAAGTTTCTGGGCATATCTAGTGAATTCTTTTGTCACTGGGTTACCACACTAAGGATGATATCCTCCAGATACATCCATTTGCCCAAGAATTTCATAAATTCATTGTTTTTTATGGCTGAGTAGTACTCCATTGTGTAAATGTACC
>NC_034613.1:8415164-8421661 GCF_900095145.1 Mus pahari | reverse complement strand
GAACTTTCGGGATAGCATTTGAAATGTAAATAACGAAAATATCTAATAAAAAAATTAAAAAAAATACTAAACCAAAACAATACAAAGCAAGAAATACTCTTAACTAATAGATAAGAAAATATATAAAGTAGATTTTGACTCTAGGAGATATAATTTTAATTTTTAAAATTAGTGAATCTTTAAAAGCAAATACGAAAAAGCTGGAGAGAACCAACATTTTGATCTCAGGGATTGGAAGCATAAAACACATCAAAAATAGTTTTCTTTTTTTCCTCAACAAAGTGAATTGGGCGTTTTAAAATGATTAAATTCTTTTCTGAACACTTTTAAGGATTTATTATTTAATTATTCCACACCTCCAACACATATTACATAATTGTGTGTTTGAGTGAGTTTTCACAATTGGTTGTCTATGTAATTAAGACCTGAATGTAGATATAGTATTGTTTAGGAAATTTCTCTGAAAAAACAGGCATTGATCTATTCATTTCACTATAGATTAAAGTGTTTTTGACCAGTGGGATGACTTGATATGTAATTTCTACTGTTTACATGTATTTGTACAACTTTCCTTTGATCTGACTCTACTAATTATAAACCTTCAGTTAATTCACTTGTATTGCTGAATAATATTCCCTTGTGTTAATGCCATGACAAAGGTATTTGGGTTAATTCTAGATGGAAATGGTTAAGTAAAATAGCTGATAATTTTCAAATTTAAACTCATTTTGCAAGTGACACATATTTATGATGTACAGCATGGTGTCTTGAAATGCACATGAATTGTGGACTAGTTCAAAGAAGGAATTCACCTACAATGTCACACATTCTTAGTGGAATTTTCCACAGTGAAATTGAAGTGTATTCTCTTAGTGTTTTTCAGGCTACTTTAAATTTCTTAACTATATTCACATGTTGTAAAACATATCACAAGATTACTTTTCTCTCTAATAGATATGCTATGAACTTTAACCATCCTTACACTAATAGAGTCAGGCAGCACATGATAACCTCTATCCTGTCTAGTTTTGTGTCAAGTTTACACAAGCCAAAGCTATCTAAAATGAAGAAACATCAATTGAAATATATTTCCATAAGATCCAGATTTAGGGCATTTGCTTAGCTAGTGATTGATTGGAGAGGGCTCTGCCAATCCTGGGTGATGTCATCCCTGAACTGGTGGTCCTGGGTTCTATAAGAAAGCAGGCAAGCCATTAAACAGCACCCCTCTATGTCCTTTACATCATCTCCTGCTTTCAGGTTCTTGCCTTGTTTAGAGTTTCTGTCCTGACTTCCTTCAATGATTAAAAAAGAAAATGTCCTGTGGACATATAAGCCTAATAAACCCTTTCTCCTTTAAGTTACTTTGGTCATGGTGTCTCATCACAGAAATAGTAACCCTAACTAATACAACTACCGTTCTACTATCTAAGTCCATGAATTCACCTGTTAGTACTTTATAGGAGTGAGATAACAGTATTTTTCTGTACCTGGGCTCACTTGGGTGACCACTGTCTTTTAGATTAATCCATGCTGCTGTAAATAACAATATTTCCTGCTTTTTGAAATGGCAGAATAGTATTATCACACACATACACAATATTTCTTTGTATACTTTGTGAAGATCAGCAATTAGTTTGATTTTTTATCTTGACTATTATAAATTCTCATGTAATAAACATGGATGTGCATATATCACTTCAACAAAGGAATTTCAGTTTGATTGGTTATCTACACAGAGTGGAATTACTGTGTCATATTTTGATCATACTGCTGTTCTATGTTTAACTTGTTTATCTGTAAGGGCTTTATGAATTTATATTCCTACAAATAGTGGGAAAAATTTCCCTTCTTCACAATAGTGGGAAAAATTTCCCTTCTTCACAATAGTGGGAAAAATTTCCCTTCTTCACATCCTTATCAACATTATATCTTCTTTTTTTTATACACATGTGCGTTAGTTACTCTTCCATTGCTGTGATAAAACACCATGACCAAGACAACTTGTAAAACAGAGCTTTAATTGAGCTTATGTGTTTAGAGGACACACCAAAAAAGGCATCAGATCTCATTACAGATGGTTGTAATTACCATTTGGTTGCTGGGATTTGTACTTAGGACCTCTGGAAGAACAGTCAGTGCTCTTAACCACTGAGCCATCTCTCCGGCCAGCTACATTATAATTTAATTTGAACTTATCTATCTATCTATCTATCTATCTATCTATCTATCTATCTATCTATCTATCTATCTATCTAATAATGAATGATGATGAGTTTTTTTGTAAACCCACTGGCTATTTTTTGTCCAATTTAAAGTTTCTAGTACTGAAAATTGAACCTCAGACCTGATCTGTACTTAACAACTGTTCATTCACTGAGTTGTATCTTCATCGCTCTGTCCTTTTCACATTTCAAATGATATTCAGGAAATTGACTGGGCTGGCTCTGAATTCACTGTACTTAGTGCAAAGCAGTCTATGAACTTGCCTTCCTATCTTCACATTTCAGCCTTTTAAGTAGCTGGGAATAGAGGTCTGTGCCAGCAAGCTTAGTTTTTATTTCTTTTCATAGGAAATATACATTCAAGTCCTTGATCTTTGATCTTGTTTCCTATCAAGGTGAGTTTGTGTATGTATGCAAGTGGAGATAAGATACTAATATCTGATCAAATGTGTAGTCTGCAGTGTTTCCTCCACCGTGTGAGTGCATCTTTGTTCTTTTGCTCATTTCTGCCACAGTGCTTTTCCTTTTGATATCATCCTGTTTGTCTGTTCTCACTGGTTATCTGAGGTCTGTGGGATATACCCAAAACAATTATCATTCAGACTAACATTATGTAGCTTTATCCTGGTTTTTCCTGATATTTTATATTTATTTGTCATATGCTTAATTTTAAACTTATATTGTGTTGACTTTTTTTACATGGAATGAGATAAGGGTCAATATTTACTTGTCTGCATATAGATACTGAGTTTTACTAAGATAAGCTTGCTGAAAAATAATTAGCTCTACCAGTATAGATTGATTTGTGGCCTCTTAATTCTGTTCCATTGACATATATATCTATTTTTAAACCAGTAGTATATTGTTTTTATTGTTGTAGTATTATGCTATATTTTGAAACCAGTAGTATATTGTTTACAGTATTCATATTTCATTCAACAATGCTTTGGACACTATTTATACATGAGTGGATGGAGGATATAGGAGAGAAAAGTTGAGTTGTGGGTGAAAGAGAATAAAGTATAATGACATATATGTATGAAAATATCATAATGAAACACATTATTTTGTATGCCAACTTTAAAATTTGATAACAAGAAAATAAATAAAAGAATGCCTTTAAGCCTGGAGAGATGGCTCAGCAGTTCATAACACTAGTTGCTCTTCCAGAGGACTCTGGTTCAATTTACAACATCCATACAGTACCTTACAACTCTCTGTAACTCTAATTATAGTGGATCCAATGCCCTCTCTGGCTTCCATGAGCACCAGGCACATAAATTGTACACAGACATACATGAAAACAAAGACACCCATAAACATAAAGAACATGCATCGGCCATACCCGAAGAACAAAAAGTTTTCTTATACATCCTCATCAATCTGAGGCAAATATCTAGGAGCATTACTGTTGGGCCACATAGTAGCTATAGGCTTAATTTAATAAGAAACTGATGAGTAGTTCAACAAGAAAGTTTCCCAAGTACATTAATCATTTTATCCTAATACCAGCAATGTATGAAAATTCCATTCAACTTGTATCCTTGCTTGGAATACATGTCTTTTGGGGGGAGGTATCCTATTGGACATGATATCATGATCCTATTTTTATTTGCATTTCTCTGAAGATTGATACTTTATGATATCTTAAAAGAAGTTATTTGTTTTAAAACATGTTTTTATATTTTATTCATTGTTTGGTTTTGATTGTGTGTGTAGGGGGTGAGGGTGTGAGTTTATGTGGGGTATGGGAGTGTGTGTGTTTGCATATGTATGCACATGTGTGCACATGCTCACATATGCTAACATGATATAGGAATAAGTATAAAGAGCATAAGACAACTTACAGGAGTCGATTATCTCCTTCTACCTTTTGTATTCCAGAGATTGAACTCAGCTTTTCTGGTTTGGTGACAGTTATCTTTACCCACTTGACCATTTCATTGGTCCATATTAACATTCTTGCTTGTTCTTTTACAATATATGTGGCCAAGCATTTTGTTTGTTTTTGATAATATTGTTTTTGTTTTGTTTTTTTTTTTGTTTTGGTTTGATTTGGTTTGGTTTGGTTTGGCTTGGCTTGGCTTGGCTTGGCTTGGATTGGTTTGGTTTGGTTTGGTTTGGTTTGGTTTGGTTTGGTTTTCCAAGACAGGGTTTCTCTATGTAGCCCTGGCTGTCCTGCAACTCATTCTGCAGACCAGACTGGCCTCAAACTAATCCGCCTGCCTCTGCCTCCCAAGTGCTGGGATTAAAGGGGTGTGCCACCACCGCCCGGCTTTGATATTGTATTTTTAATCATTGAATGGCAGAAATTTTGTATTGTTGAGATTATGGATATTATATCATATATGAATGTAGACATTGATACTTTTCTCATTTCACGACTAGTCTAGCCTAGCCTACCTGAATTTTGAAAAGTAAAATGTTGTTAATAGCCAGGAATAGTATAATGGCAAATAACAGATTTAGTTTTCCATTTCCCTGGAAAATTAGTTATGGAAGTATATATAATTATGGAGGTACAAATAATTATGGAGGTATGCAACTCCTAGTTATACAGGATTTCCAGGAACTTCTGAGTTGTATTTGAGAAGTTGCTTAATTGCTCTATGCCTCAGCCATTAATCTGTAAGATACCTTTAAGATCATTTTGACTTGCAATATTTCTATTCTAGTAGTTCCGTTACAAAATAGCAACAAAGATACTTTTGGCTCATAACTACTATATTGGTATGTGTGCTTACTTTCAGAGATACTGGAAGGATATGATTTTGCCATTCATCTTTCCCATACATAAATCAATCTTTTCAATCTTACAGTTTAAAACAAAGATCCTTTATACAATTCTGTTTTTCTTAATCATCCCATAGAAACACTTAGTATTTATATTTTTAGTATAGAGACACTAAATGAATTTCAGAGGCCATTAGAGTTAACCTTTGTAAACTATTTTTAATTTAATTTGGTTTTGCCCTGGAAGAGAGCAATAAGCAATAACAAAACAAAAACAACAACAACAACCCAAGGGGGGAAAAACAAAAATAAATCAAACTAAAGCTGAAATGGGTTTTGATTCCATTGAATATATATATATATATATATATATATATATATATATACATACATACATATATAAATTTGACTTTCAGTTGTAAATCTTGGTCCTTGATTACTATGCTTTTCTCATAAGAGCCTATAACTGAAAGTTCTCGATAGTAGGTACTTCTTTCTCCACTTCAGTAAGGGAAGGAAGGAAGTCCAAGGTTGTATCATTCCAGGATTAATTTATGTACTTCATAGCAGGCCTCAAAAGGAATGCTTATGACACAGTGCCTGTTCACAGAGAAGAGATGTTTATAATTAGAGTCCTAGAAAGGGGATTATAATCTAAAAAGTTCTTTTGTTTTTTTTACTACATGTAACTCAGCTAAAAAATATTGAGATATTATTATCAGAGGAAGGAAAATCATATTTTAGAGGACATTGAGGAGAATTTGTTGTGTTTTATAAAAATATAAGGGGAGAAGGAATATGTTTGGTGGATGTGTAATTAGGTGTGTAGGGAATGGGATTCCTTTGCGGGCCCATGCTGAGGCATCCCTTCTCCCTGAGTGACCAGACACATGATGGCATAGTATATAACAGAGTTTATTCAGGGCATGAGAAGGGGAGTTAAGGCATTAGAAACAGAGAAAGGTGGAGGGGGGAGTAGAGGCCGGCCATGAGCTTTGGAGAGAGGCAGAAAGGGAATGGAGAGAGAGGGGTTAAGGAGCAAGAGGACAGAGCTAGAGCAAGAAGGCAAGAGCAAGAGAGAGAGAGGAGGGAACAAACAGCCCTTTTTATAGCAAGTCAGGGACACGTGACTGTTGCCACGTAACTGTAGAGTGGAGCCTAGACAAAATGCTAATATTACCCTGTTTTGGTTTAATTAAAAAAGAAAAAATTAGAAAGATGTGATGGCGGAACAGGAATATGATCATCATAATCTTTAGCTATTTCCTGCTGACATTGGGGCAATGTGTCTCTAGGAAACCTAGGAAAATGGATACGGGGATGTTGGTCCAGTCTTAGGAGAGTTTGCTGTTTCCTTGCCATCCAGAGTCTGTGGAACCATCTGTGGATAGATCAGAGAGAATAGGTCCAGTAGAAGTGTCTGTATCTATGAGAGAAACTCTGGTCTATATTAGAGCACCATGTGGCTGGTCTCTCAGGGGGAAAGGATGGCTCAGCATGGGCCTGAAAAGGCACTCTCTTCCCCTAGACTTTACTGTA
>NC_034613.1:8397310-8415051 GCF_900095145.1 Mus pahari | reverse complement strand
TATATATATATATATATATATATATATATATATATATATATATATATATATATAATAAAACACAGCATTGGTGCTTTGACTCAGAGTTAGGATTTCCTGCTGCCACATACCCTGCTCCCATTTCACTGTGTGAAAAGCAGGTCTTGCTCCACCCCTTTCATCCTGCCTGGGACTTTGCTTGCTGAGACACTGTGCTTCTTTCCTGTGGCCATCTGCCCCTGTACCTGCCCTCTTTCTTGCATATGCATGCATATGCATGAGCTAACATTCTTTTAAGTGCACTATCTCCCTTGCTCTCTGTGGAGGACTCCACTGCTCCCTCCCAGTGACCACTGTCCCTTCCAGGCTTCCAATGTTTTCTGTCATGGGCATAAGCCCTGCTGCTATAACGGGAAAAGCTCACATGAAGCTCTGTGCCAACTCTTTTGTTGCCACAGCCCTGTCAGCGCTGCCCACTCTGCTTGTTTGTGTTTAAATTGAGAGACACTGTGTAACCCTGAACCATCCTTGCCATCTGTGCCATCCCTCAGGTATGCATGATATCTGGCCTATTGGGGTTCCCTCAAACACTGGTCTGTGTCTGTCTGTCTCCAGCCCCAACCAAGGTGCATGCCTGGTGCCTCAGCCATGCACATCCATCTACTGTTCCCCTTTCTGCAAATGCCCTGCTTGCCTAAGGAAGAGTGAGCCATCCCAGGAGCTCTTTCCTGGGGGATCAGCACTGCTTGCCCATGATCCACAGACCAGAGCTGAGGCTGCTTGACACTCTCAGCTTGCAGCACATTCCCACAGATGAGTCCACAGACCACTGCCAGCTTCCCTGTTGCCTGAGCCACTCTGACACAGGCTGGGAAATGGGACTGGATGCCTATTTGCTCAGTCTGTGGCCCAGACCTAAATTGGCCTGCATACACTTGCTTTCTGTCCTAGCCCACAGCTCACACTGCCATTGTCAGCTTTCTGAATTCTTTCCATTCTGGTCCACATTAAGTTATACTGTGCTCTATTTACAATATACATTGTCAAAGAAGTAATTTAACAACCATAAGTTGTCTAACTCAGATTATGCTCAATAGATAGTGCTCTCAATCTTGACAGAAATATGTAACATTAAATGTTTAAGCTTATGATAGAGACTCCCAAAGCCTGATGGTTACCCACTAAGGTCTCTAAGAAGATATGCTCACAGTGACAAGAGAGTGCCTGGACTGTGGTATGATTAATGGGGAGAAACATCACTTTTGTCTTGCCCACTGCCAAGGCATGGTCTACACAGTAGACAAAACTGGATACCCAGAGAATCAAATGTCTCATATTGCCTAAGTCAGGATGAGTCATTTCTCATTTTACACTTATGTATTCCACAGAGAAAGAGCTCTTCCTTTTCTGGGCTTAAAAGCCAGACTGACTCTACCCAAGTTGCCATGGAGAGCACAGGGACCTGGGAACTGTTGAGGTAGTGGTCTATAGATAAACTCTATCATTTTTAATGACTCCTAGATTATAAATCACTTTTCCCCAGATTTTTGACTACATTTACAGCTAAGGTAACTGCAGTTTCACAGATATAAAACAGACCTAGCTCTTAACCCTTAAGGTAATCCACCACTATATTTGTTCATTACTAAATTCTTTAACTAGTTAAGACTGCCAGATTTCTTACAGACTTTGAAATAAATAATACATAAGTTCAGATATAAGCTTGAACAGAAGTAATCTGTTACTTCCTTACCTAAATTCAGTTTCCAGCAACTAAATGCTTCATATTCTCTGTGCTAGATATGCCACTGTCCTAACATTATTTGAGTTCTTATAAGTTTGCCTAACCCTAATAAATTATTTCACTATGTGATCAAACTATATAATCACAAATATAAACTTTAGGTTTTCTTTTTATTGTCTTTTAACTAAGTTTAAAGTGTTTCTCATGCTGAATCTACACTCTAAGTTATCATACTGAAATATACATTTCATTTGATTGTACTTTAACTTTAAACTTTAGGTGTTTCTCTTGCTATATGATCAACTGTATTCACAAGGACAAGATTTTGAATTTCCTTTGTCTCTCAATTAAAAACTTAAAATTGTTTCTCATTATGTATATTCAGTCTCTTAGACAGAAGGAAAAAGCCCTTTTTGTTCCTTCTGCTACAAAAGAGGTTTTTGTCCTCCCTAAGCTCATTTTAAATTTATTATCTCTTTTGTAAACTTATAAGCTACAGGAAACCCACTCAGAGCTAACTCTCATGGACCAAATAGACTCCATCGATAAGGACATCTGCCTATCCAGAGGGCGGGATTCCTCTCCTGTTCCTGGTATTCAGACTCCCTTACCCCAACCACTAAGACCAAAAGGTTTCAAAATGTATTTTCAAAAGTAAACATACTTAACCTTATTTAAAGCTATTATATATACATATATATATGTATGTATGTATGTATGTGTGATTCTGTGTCTTTCAGCATCTTTTCAAGTCTAGTCATTTTCTACATCCATGACAGCATCAGAGAAGTGCCTCCCAGATGCTCCAATCTTCTCTCACAGATACAGATGCTTCTATTGAACCTGTTCCTTCTGATCTATGATCACAAATGGTTCCACAGACCCCTGACAGCAAGAAAACAGCCAACTCTCCTAAGACTGGACCAACATCTCGATCCATACTCATTTTCCTAGGGTTTCTAGAGACACGTTGCCCCCAAGTCAGCAGGAAGTAGCTAAAGATTACGAGGATCATATTCCTGTTCCACCATCACTGCTTTCTAATTTTTCTTTTTTAGTTAAAACAAAACAGGGGAATGTTAGCATTTTATCTATACTCCTTCTCACAGTTACCTAGCAGTAGTCAGGTGTGCCTAGCTCACTATAAAAAGAGCTGCTCACTTCCTCCTCTCTCTCTTGCTCTCTTGCTTCTGCTCTGTTCTTTTGTTCTTGCTCTCCCTCTTTCCCCATTCCACTCCCCCTTCTCTCTCCACATGCTCATAAGCAGACACCCCCTCTCCTNTCTTCTTCTTCTTCTTCTTCTTCTTCTTCTTCTTCTTCTTCTTCTTCTTCTTCTTCTTCTTCTTCTTCTTCTTCTTCTTCTCCCCCCCTCTGCCTTTCTCTGTCTCTACTACCCTGTCAAATCCCCCAATGCCCTGAATAAACTCTAAACTATACTATACCGTTGGAAGGGATGCATCAGCATGGGCACACAGAGGCACCCCATTACCCCACTCCTGACCAAACATATCCTTTCTATATTTTTATAAAACACACATAACTCAAATTACTATGTGACTTTGCTTTTAAAAATCATCTGTGGCGATGTCTTATTATTGGTGTTTTAGGAACTTGGAAAGATTCTGATGCATTTCTCATCCCATGTTATCCTTTGGAAAGAAAGTTTACATTGTATTTTTATGAGGCACTGATTACTGGAAAGAAAACAACTCATGAACAAGAGAAGAGTAGTTTACACAGGAATTAAACTCAAGCTTCCAAAGTTGGATATTTGTAGACAGGAAATGGGAACTGGCCATTTATTGACAATGTCTTGACTCCATCAATCTCAGAGTATGTGACTAATGACAGAAATCGCTCCAGCCTTATCCAGATGCTCCAGGCTTAAAAAATTAAAGTTGGATATCTAGAACAACTGTTGGATAAAAACCTTTTTGCATACAGTATATTTTATCTATGAATCTCCCCTCTTCCAGTTCATTGCCACCTCCTAACCACCCAAATTTCTGATCTCTTTTCTCTCTTTAAGAAGAGATTAACAAAAACTAACCAAAAATAAGAAACAATCTCATAAAAATGGAAATCAAATAAACAAGCAAATGACCAAAAAAAGAAAATAAAAATCTTAAGCAAAGCAAAAGAAGACAAATTCCTAGGCCTGCTCTGAAATGCTATCAAAAGTACCCAGTGAGATTCCAACAGAGAAAACTGATTTTTCTTTTGCTAACAGGGGTCAATTATATATAGTTTGTTAGTTGAGAGTGGGAGCCCATTTCTACTTCCTTATCTCAGAGCTGAGACCTCTTCTTGCTTGAGTTTGTTCATTCCTTGTGCATGATGTTAAGAATCACTATGAGTTCAAATGTGCACCAGTCCTACTTTGTGTAGAAGACATTGTTTCTTTGAAGTCAATTCCGACCTCTCAAAATATTTCTAACCCTTTTCTTCATAGATTCTTCTGCCTTGAAAGGAGGGCTTTGATGAAGACACCCCAATTAAGGCTGAATTCTCATGAAAAAAATCTCAAGGGAAGAAATCGTGAATTAAAATTGTTAGAAGGCTTTTTAATGCCAAATTAGGATAATCAACTCTTGTTCATTTACAGTTGTACCAAGGCAATGACATGATCAGATATAGTTCTCAAGAAGAAAAAGAGGCATGTGAGTGGAAATGGGTTTGTACATAAGAATTTATTCCAAGTCATTTTTAAAGACAGTTCTAGACAGTGGTAGAAAAAAAATAGAGAAAAAATACTGAGTCAGTACAGAAAGGGTAGAATTAGGAGAAATTTGTCTATATGAGAAATAAAAAGGAAAGTCTAAAATTGGAAAAGGCAGAGATGAATTAAAAAGTATTGTTAGATTATAGTTCTGCAAAAAAAGAGGTTTACTCCCAAGCTAGGGCATCTGCAGCCTTATCTTTTAGGAGGGTATTTTTCAAATTCCCTAATAGAAAACATGCTGACTTCAGAAAGCTTCCATTGCTTATATGTTCCCATTTACAGAAAATGTACTCCATGTCGAATGAGAAAAGTGGGAGCTGGCAAAACTATGTGAAGACTTCATATAACACATAATGTTAACCATTTCTTGACATTTGGCTGCTCACAAAAGCAGCCTGGGAGAAATCTGGGACTAAGTTCTCATAATTTTTGCTTATTTGTTTGTTTCATTATGTTCCAGGGTATTAAAAGTCTTCAAGAATACAGTGTGGTGGAAGCACCTATACACATTTCTAAGATTCTTTATCGATGTTTTCAATTGTTGTCAGATTTATCAGAGGCCAAGGGAATTATTCAATTCCCTTTGAAGACTCCATGGAATGGTGCCATCTTAAAAGGATCTGCTAAACAGTTCTTCTAGTAATCATTGAAACCACAAATAACTTCCATGTGTCCTGGGGCATTTGGCAGTCATTAAAGATAATGGTCTCCATCCAGTTTTGTTCCAGTTCCTCCAAAGGAAAGGGCACTTCATCTCTTTTTATAGATAACCCTAAAGATAAACATGAGTCTTTTTTCTAGAGACATATTAGTTGACTAGAAATGTAAATTACAACATTCTCTGATTCGACCTTCTTCAGTGTTCAATGTTCTGAAAGGAAGTTCATCAATGACATGTCACTCAGCAATTCTTTAGAGAAGTGTATTGTTCCTGGAGAGTAAGAAAGAGAAAATTGTCAACAGAAACTACTATTGATTACCTAGTTTCAGTCAAATGAATCTTCTAATCTCTCATAGTTCTGAAAATGTGAACAGGAAATGCTCTTCACAATTTGTGTAGGAAAATCACTCAAATCTACAATTGACTCATTTGTCACTTGGGCTCTTGTCAATTGTCTTTGTCAATGTATTTGATTTATAATTTCATACTATAGTTTATATTTTTGTTGTATATTTCCCATCCTTGCACTGGAATTAGCCACTGGATCAAAGATACTTTGATTCTTTTTAATACGAAATGATATTTAGAAAACACAATTATCCCCTTTCCTGGTTTCCCCTCTGAAAACACCCTATTCCCCCCCCCCCCCCTTCACCAACCCACCCACTTCCACTTCCTGGTCCTGGCATTCCCCTGTACCGGGCATTCAGCCTTCTCAGGAACAAGGACCTTTTCTCCCATTGATGTCTAACAAGGCCATCTTCTGTTACATATGCTGTTGGAGCAATGGGTCCCTCTATGTGTATTCTTTGGTTGGTGGGTTAGTCCCTGGGAGCTCTCGGGGTACAGTTTGGTTCATGTTGTTGTTCCTCCTATGGGGCTACAAGCACCTTCAGCTCCTTTGGTTCTTTCTCTAGCTCTCCCATTGTGGACCTTGTGCTCAGTCCAATGGTTGCATGAGAGCTTCCACCTCTGAATTTGTCAGGCACTAGCAGAGCCTCTCAGGAGACAGCTATATAAGACTCCTTGAAAGACCAGGAAATATCCAGACCCCCTAGCAAACAGAGTAGAGCCAAGAATGTAGGTTAGCTGGTTCAGTGTCCCTGTTCCAGGAACTGGCTGACCACAAAAGTTAGATTAAGATCTTGAGAACAATCTTGAGAAACAGGGAGTTTCCTATTTTGATTTTTCATTGTATTTTTGGTATTTTTCCAATGATGCCCTCCCTACTCCCTTGGGTTGTGGTTTCTTCCCTTAACTACCCCTTCTCCCAGCTACTCCGGGTCGAACTACTCTACTCCTGCATGGGATACAAGTCAGACCCAGCGTGCTGGTTCCTGTCATTAAACCTCATGAGATTGCAGCAAGGATGGTCTATCATGACTTCTTGGCGGAGGGGGGTGGAGGTCGAGTCATCCGGAGACTTGAGTGAGGGTCTCCCCTCTTCGGGTGTCTTTCATCCTGAAGTTTCAGAGGGAAAACCCGGAAAGCAGATAACATTTGAAATGTAAATAAAGAAAATATCTAATAAACAGCAGATAACATTTGAAATGTAAATAAAGAAAATATCTAGTAAAAAGTATCTAATCAAACAAACTCATATTAAAAATACTGATAAAGAAATGGCCAGGATGGTAAAAGTTTATTATCAAGAAGGGGAAGACTGAGAAACTAGGTGGAGAAATCTGTCATAAGAGACCTGACTAAATATAGCACATGAAAGAAACAAACTAAGATACAGATGTTGAGAATACATATTGCTGGCAAGATCACATAGCCACTATGGAAAATAATCTGATGGTTCCTCAAAACATTTTATATAGAATTACAAATGACCCAGAAACTCTCTACTAGTAGGTATGTATCTAAGAGTACATAAAACTTATGTTCAAATAAAATGTTATACATGAAAAAAGAAAGCACAATTATGCATACATTACTATAAGATTAAACAATTCTTGTACCGATTGGGCATAATCACACAAATAATATGGCACTGGGATACTCTTCTCTATACATGAAAAGGCTATGTGCTTTTTCATGTGGTTTAACTGAGTAGTTAAAAGAAAATATATAATGAGAACATAAAATTCAAATTTGCTTTTATACTTTTTATTAAATATCTTTTATTTCTATTTATACTTTGCCTCTATTACTGTAAACTTGGATTCCTGTGTCATTATGAATATATATTAATTTCCATTATATTGCTCTGCATTTTATAATATCAATGCTAATATTATTTTCCATATAATTACTAGAAATTATTTCATCAACAAACAATGTTAAAAATAGATGGCCTGAAAACTAATAATAAAGAGAGACTTAAAATCAGAATGTTTTAACATATGGGTCTTATTTGATTTAGGGAAGAATATTTTTGTTTTCTTTTTGTTATATAAGGTTTTTTATCTCTTACTGAAAATAGATTTTTAATATAATGTATCCAGATTTTAATCTCTTCTCCTTCTACTTATGCAGATCCTCTCCACTTCCCCTCCTATCCAGATTCACCCCCTTTCTGACTTTCATTAGAAAACAAATATCTTCTAAAGGATTGTACTGTCCTACAATATGTAAGATAAAACAACAATTACAAAAACAACAAAAACCCCATATTGAATTAGGACAAAATGAACAGAGGTAAAAGGAGCCCAAGAAAAGGCACAAGAAACAGAGATCCACTCACTGGTACCCTTAGGATTCCTGTAAAAACCAAAAACCTGGAGCTATAATATTTATGCACAAAAGTTTAGGTTACAAAGATATAAGAGAAAAATAAAAAAAAGGAAACTTCAAAAGTAAAGATTAAAAAAGGGAAAGAAATATTAATGGTATTACATTATGATATAAGGGACCTTCAAAGATGCCACTGAGTTCATCTTCTGTTGACCATGTATTGTCGGGCATGTAGCCTACCCTAAAGAGTACTTGATTTCTCAAGTGCACTTTTGAAAAAATTACAACTTTATTTGCAAGTGGTTATCAAGAATAGATATCTTCTAAGTTAAGGGTGGTGGCATCTGTCTACTTTCAGCTCTAGGACTCCCTAGGAACCCATCTGGTAAAAACCTGTGAAGGCCTTATGCATGCTGCCCCAGTCTATGAGTTCACATGTGCATTGGTCCTGTTGTGTTCAAAAGGCCTTATTTCCTTGGTGTCCTCCATTCCTTTTGCTCTTACACTCTTTCTACCTTCTTTTCTGCTGGGTTCTCTGAGCACTTAGGGAGAGATTTGATGTTGACACCCAGTGAGGGCCAAGTGTTCCAAAGCCTCTTACTGTCTGCATATTGTGTGTAAGTCATTTTTTGTATTTGTTCAGCTCTGCTACAAGAGAAAACTACTTGATGATGCATGAGCAAGGCACTAATCAATGAATATAGCAGCATATATAGCAGGAGTTATTTATGCCTATGTTCCTTTAGTAATATAGGATTTTGTCCTAAATCTTTGGGTCTTTGGTTCTTAGTCACCCAAGTAGGATCCAGTTATGGTTTCCATATCTTGGAATGAGCTTTAAGCCAGATAAAATATTGACTGGTAACTCCTACAAAATTTCCACCACTATTGTACTAGCATATCATATAGGTAGGCAGCTATTATAGATCAAAGAGTTTGTAGTTGAGTGGTGTTTACATTTCCTTGATAGTATCATGCAGAGTAGCTTCCTGTCACAAAGACACTAAAGGGGAAGGGGAGGCCTTTGTTTCTGTGAAGGCTTGATGCCCCAGTGTAGGGAAATGATAGAAATAATGTTTCAAATGTTATTCCTTTCCTGGTTTCCCCTCGGCAAATCCCCTACCCCACCCCCTCTACCTGGTTCTATGTGAGTGCTCCCACACATACAAATCTACTCCCAACTCACTCTTTGGTTCGTAGGAGAATGTGGTGGTCATGTATTGCCTGGTAGGGAATTCTGGGGCCTTGCTAGGTGTCACCACTGAATGTTCTGAGTTGAATATGTTTCAAGGTATTAGCAGCATTTACTTAGGAATTGGGATGGGGAGAAACCAGATGAGGAGTGACATTGAGGTCCAGAGGAAGGAAGAAATCTGGGTGTTCCACCAGTATCTTCTTAGTTCCATGGGAATGGGGGCAGAATGAGGAGCAGGTACAAGTAGACTATGACAGAGCTAGGAATGAGACTGAGAGATTGGATATGGAGGCAAGAAGACTGAGTAAAGATCTGACCTGCATCTCTGCCTTACTTGCTTCCCTCACAGCCTTGGCTGTTGGGTTCCTATGAAATGCCTGCTGTAGTTCTAGGCTGGATCAAGGTGAGCGAGTAATAATATTCTTGGATGAGAAGACCTGTCACATCTGCTGGAAATGTACATAGAGAAGAAGGAGTCTGCTACAGAGGTGGGGATAAGACTGGGAGACTGGATTTGGAGGAAAGGAAGAAAAGGTGAAGGTCTGCAGTTAGCCTACTTACTTCCTTGGTCAGTGTGGCTATGGGTTCCCAGGGAGTTTGGTCTGTTAGAGTTGGGGGCTAGGACAAAGGTTATTAGTGTAGGGAAGGAAGCTGAGAGGGAAATATCTGCATGATCTTTTTGCAGATACTTCTTTTTGAAGATATTGGTCAGAAAGGAAGTTGGTTATACTTTTTTTAAAGTAGAAAATTGGATATTTTTAACATCTTGTAGTCTCGAAGGAAAGAAAGAAATTATTACATTTATATTACCAAATGCAGATCTCCTTGTATGTAGAGAATGTAACACTTATATATAGCATTTATGAATTAATCTAAGTCAAAAGTTGTTATGGGAAATATTAAAATGAACCCTCCAACTCTCTGTGCTCTCTGCAGTAAAATCCTGTAATTGGTGGTCCCACATTCTGGTCACCAAATAAATCAAAACTCTTGAAACTTATAATTAACCAATCAGATTTATATATCAATAAATTCTCAATTTACAATATGCCAATAGAATAATTTCAGAACCAATTAATAATGATAAAAGCTTTATTCCAATTATTCTAACTTTATGATATCATAACTACCTGTGTCCAATTATTCTAACTTTATGATATCATAACTACCTGTGACTGGTTAAAGCCACGACGATGGTTTATGTCCATCTACCTCCACTTTGGTCTTCCTCTCCCTTGCCTGAGAAGCTCCCTCTCACTGCAACTCTTTGCTCCTCCTCCCTTTTCCATGTCCAATCACAGGCCTCCTGCTGCACTAATGTAATTGGACAGGGAACATCCTACAACAAAAAGGACACATTTTTTTTGAAGATGAAAAACTTATTTATTCAATATTGGTATTCATTTGAACAAGTACAATAATATTTTTAACATTTTTTACTAGATATTTTCTTCATTTACATTTCAAATGTTATCCCGAAAGTCCCCTATACCCTCCCCCCAGCCCTGCTCCCCAACCTACTCACTCCAGCTACTTGGCCCTGGCATTCCCCTGGGCTGGGGCATATAAAGTTTGCAAGATCAAGGGGCCTCTCTTCCCAATGATGGCCTACTAGTCCATCTTCTGCTACATATGCAACTAAAGGCATGAGATCTAGTGGGACTGGTGCATTCATATTGTTGTTCCTCCTATAGGGTTGCAGGCCTCTTCAGCTAATTGGATACTTTCTCTAGCTCCTCCATTGGGGGCCCTATGTTCCATCCAATAGATGACTGTGAGCATCCACTTCTGTATTTTCCAGGCACTGGCATTGCCTCACAAGAGTCAGCTATGCACCAAAAAATACAAGAAATATAATTTTCTAATCTCCTGGTATCCTGGATACTTAAACATATTATAAAGTCCTGCATCTACTTCAATATAATCCAACAGGAGATGAATAAATGATAGAGGCAGGGAAGTAAATAAAATATAATTTGCCATACATTTATAAGTTTTGAAGCTAGGCAACAAATACATAAAAACGATTCCTTTTTGAGTATGTTAAAAATGTTCACAATAATAATACTTTTAAAAAAAACATCTAGACATTAAAACAGGCATCTTATTAAGTAATGTTGGAAATAGATGAAATTGTTTGAATATGAGTAGTTTATGAGTTTGGTGCAGAATATTATACAGCAATGCATATTTTATATGTTATGTTATCTAAAATGTCCCTTTGTATATAAGTAGCAACTATTATAGGGTTTGAAGACTAAGACTTCATCTATATAATAGACATGTATAGATAGATGAGACAAAGAGAGATGCTTTCTCTCAGAGCATATTTGTTGCCTCCTTTCAGCCATGAAGCAGGCTGTTTCAGACCTCTCTGCCACTAAGCACAGGACCACCTGGGGTGGTACCTTCTGACTTGTCAAGCCGGTTCTATTGTCTACACTTGCCACTGCTCTTCAAAGAGTCACCACTGCCTGCTGAGAGACACTTGAGATATTCCAGAGACAGCATCCTGAAGATCCACCTACAGGCACACACCTGTATGACAGGCTCCAAGAATGGGGTGGTGGGGGATGGGCCTCCCCCCTCTATATAAGCTCAGAACATTATTAAACTTAAGGGCTTTGACCAGAATACTTTTGGCTTAGCCTTCTGTCCTTGTTCGCCATCTATTCTCTTTCAGCCCCAGCCTGTCTTTCAGGAAGTACCCGGTTTGGGTGTGGCCACAGGTGTTCACACTCACATATTTAATATATAAAACAGATTTGTGATAAGCTGTTGGATCATGTCTTGTAGTACTTTCTGAACATCAGAGAATAGACTTTTTAAATAAATGAAGGATATTTATTTAACTCATTGTCAGGATGCTAGAAATGTAAGACAGAATGGCTACATCTAGTGAAGGCTTTGCGTTATATGATGTGGGGCATGGGGATGTAGGGGAAGAGGGGGGGAGGGATGGAGTTCACACTTGGCCAAAGTTCCTGTGCTCTGGGCAGGCAGACCCAAGAGGACTGCCAGATGCTTTCCATTTGGACTCAGGTGGACATGTAAGCCACTGACCCCACACGGCGGGGAGTGGACAAGGGGCAGACCACGACACTAGGGGCCCTGGGGCGATATGAGGAAAGGCTAGAAAGTAAGAAGATAGAGAGAGAAAGCAAGGAAAAAAGAGTAAGAGAGTGAGATGAGAGAGTGAGGTGGGGCCAAACAGTCTCTCTTATGGTGGGCTGTTATCTTGGTGTTGCTAGGTAACTGGGAGGAGTCTTGCAGGAAGGTCAGAAACTTGGGACATTGTCTACTTGGAGGCTGTGGGGTCCATAACTTCAACAGGAGCCAGGAGTCCAGGAGACATGATGGAATGCCTACCGAACCATGTAGGTGAATTATCACCACTGGGTTTCTCCAGGGTTCACAAACTCAGCTCAACTGGAGACCAGCCTGTCTATGCATAGCTCATTGCCCTACAATATGTCATGGGAAAAGCTAGACAGGTAAATGGGGAAGTGAGCCAAGAAAGAAGAGCTTGGCTTGCTTTCTAACAACCTCTTCCCCAGATACCTATTTTAGTCGGCTGAGAGCTGCATAAGCCCCCCCTTACTTACCTAAATCCTTTTAAAGGTCTCTGTACCTTTCAGTGCAGTAGACAAATTTCATGTGTAATAATGAATATTTTGAAAAGGATCAACCACACCCAAAACCTAGAATAGAGAATATAAATTCATTTAATTGGCTAAGATAAAATATTCAGGTGACAGCAGATGTGGTACATTGACACAATGGAGTACTACTCAGTCATTAAAAACAATGAATTTATGAAATTCTTGGGCAAATGGATGTATCTGGAGGATATCATCCTNAGTGAGGTAACCCAATCACAAAAGAACACACATAATATGCACTCACTGATATGTGGATATTAGCCCAGAAAATTAGAATACCCAAGATACAATTTGCAAAATACAAGAAAATCAAGAAGGAAGACCAACATGTGTGGATACTTTATTCCTCCTTAGAACAGGGAACAAAATACTCATGGAAGGAGTTACAGAGACAAAGTTTAGAGATAAGACAAAAGGATGGACTATCCAGAGACTATCCCACCCGGGGATCCATCCCATAATCAGCCACCAAATGCAGACACTATTGCATATGCCAGCAAGATTTTGCTGAAAGGACCCTGATAAATCTATCTCGTGTGAGGCTATACCAGTGCCTGGCAAATACAGAAGTGGATGCTCACAGTCATCTATTGGATGGAATACAGGGGCCCTAATGGAGGGGTTAGAGAAAGTACCCAAGGAGCTGATGGGGTCTGCAACCCTATAGTTGGAACAACAATATGAACTAGTCAGTACTCTCAGAGCTCATTTCTCTAGCTGCTTATGTAGCAGAAGATGGCCTAGTCAGCCATCATTGGGAAAAGAGGACCCTAGGTCTTGCAAACTTTATATGCCCCAGTACAGGGAAGGCCAGGGCTAAGAAGTGGGAATGGATGGGTAGGGAGCTGGGCGGGGAGAGGATATAGGGGACTTTTGGGATAGCATTTGAAATGTAAATAAAGAAAATATCTAATAAAAAATTGAAAAAAATAAATTCAATTTATAAGAATCTATATGACAACATTGTATAATATGGATTTAAATGAGAACATGAAAAGAAATAAAATTTTGGAAAATGAAAATAGAAGAAGAATGAACTTTGTGCAAATTTTCTAAGCTATTTTTCTATATGGGTTCTCAATTTAGTTTAAACAATTTAGCCTGTGTGTGTGTGTGTGTGTGTGTGTGTGTGTGTGCATATATATATATATATATATATATATAATCATTTAACAAAACTAAGATTAACTATAAATTACTGCATAAGTTTTAAGATGTACATTCACTATTGTGTGCCTCCAAAATTGTGTCCCTATTTTTTCCATTTAAATATTATTTTACACATTTTCTTCTCTCTATCTTTCTGTCTATCTCT
Source organism: Mus pahari (assembly GCF_900095145.1). Taxonomy (NCBI): domain Eukaryota; kingdom Metazoa; phylum Chordata; class Mammalia; order Rodentia; family Muridae; genus Mus; species Mus pahari. The sequence goes on along the minus strand of NC_034613.1, from coordinate 8,401,094 downwards.
CTTTCTCTGTCTGTGTGTACATGTGTGTACTCGTGAGCAAGTGTACAACAAATTCTCCATGTTACTCATGTAGATTTGGAGCTGTTTCTCTCCATCAGATGGTGTGCCTGCTATTAAAGTTAGGTGGCCAGGCTTAGCAGTATGCACCCTTACCCACTATGCCATCTCACAACCCATTTCACTTTTTATTTATTTTATGCATCAGCCTTCTAGACATGAACTTTGTGTAATTTGCTCTGAGGTCTCTATTAATTTCTTTCACATATGCATTTGAATACAACATATCTTTTCTCCATTTTTCTTCATATCCAGGACATAAATATGAAGATGATTATACATGTTTTAGAAGAATGATCATTACTATGCTGCTTGCTTTCTCAGGTTCTATACAGACACTTCTGTACCATGGTATGAAGATAAAATGACAGTCTATGTTAGCTCATTGGATTGTGGCATTTTTTATTACTAATTAAACTGTATGGGGAGTGTGTTTTAACTTGGCATGGCACACCAGCTTTCTTGGAGATGGTCACATTCTGACTGGGCATATACTTTAGGTGAGGTTGAAATAAACTATAGCCCAGTTTGAACAAAAGAAATAAATATAATCAATGTTTTTAATGTGCCCAGTGATTGAATAGGAAAATGTACAATGAAATCTGTAAAATAAGCCTTTTAATTTCTTTTTGGAAAATTCTGAAAGATTTTAGTGGCATCTATGTGACTATGCATGAAGATAGTAGGACAAAAGTGATGGCTTTAAGACTTTTGATTATTTCAAAAGTAATAGTTCATGTTTAACTTTTCCAGATACTTTTTCTGGCCAATACTGTGATTAATTTTGCTTTCTAAAAGGGTGAGAGCTTAATAGGAACTTCACAGTAAGAAAACAAAATATTTATCTAGTCACATGATTTAAATGTGTCTCTCAGGCACCACAAAAAAATCTGCATCACAAAACTTTCAGGTTTCTAAATGGGGGATTGTGTATTATATGCCAGGGCTTTTATTATGTAATTGATTATTTATAATTCCTTTTCAGAAAGCACAGAAAAGATTTTGTTCTCTGCTTGAGAGCATGATCTTCTAAGTGTATACCAGTCCAGCTTCTGTTCATTAGGTTTGGTCTATCAGGTTTCCCTCAAGTTTGTTCAACTAACAAAGGGATTGTTCACTTGTAAATAATGGGCCCTCTCCCCCTCCTCACAAGCCTCCCTGTTATGCTTCTTTCTTGAAGCTATTTGCTCTGCTTTATTTTTCCATGGCTATATCTGCTTGTATATAAATTAGCAGTTTCAAACATTCTTTGTGATAGATAATCCTAATAGTTTGGAAAAAAATTATTTTCCTTACATTTGAAAAGCAGATGATTTATTTCATGACACTTTTGACATATGCTATTATTTTTATCATAATGTACATTTTAATTTCCCCAAAACTTGACAGTTGTTAATCCATCAAGATTGTGAAGAATTCTGCACTAACTTATTGAATTGTTTTTTCTTCATTTTATGAATTCTATGTGTAATGGAATTTTTTTTATCACATTCAGAACTTTTGAGAAAATAAAAGGGAAACAATTATTTCATAATCATAAAAAACAAAAGATTCAATTCTAAATCAATTAGAACTCACTTTCCTGCAAATTGAACTGAAATATTTACATGTTGATGGCATGTAGCTGCACACCACTCCCTGTGCCTTAGCATGTTCATACAGGTATTTGAAGATCATTTAATGAATCTAAAGGTACACACCTTATCATAAAATACACAGAAATCTCTCCACAACTTTTATGAAGAACAGATGTTCATAACACAACCATTCTAATTCTTTATGTCTAGAGAAATATGACAGAGGCTCATAACATATTTCTTAAAGGATAAAAATGTACTAATAAACCTGTACAAATTAATTGCTGATAGAAAAGTTACCTTGTATTTAATCAAGCATTCATTTATTTATTCATTAATATATACATGTAATGCACACATACAAGGGTTTTTACACATAATAGAAAAATATTTAGGTGTATTGAAACATTCTGTACATGTTTCTGTGAGTTGAGAATGAGAGAATCGTTGACTTGAATCCCCCAACAAAGGCTTTAGGATCAAACTAAAAGGTTTAGAAGCTAATCATACAGAGCGCTAATGAACAGAGCCATGTTTGTTGCCTTATAAATGTAATAATGTGGTATAGAAGTGTTTGATCTCTTACCAAAGTCTGTTAAAATAACTTTTTGTAGCTGTAACAGGGATGTTGAAATCTGTATTACAACAATACAGATATTGTTGCAAGAGACTTCTATATAAATACTACCATGTGAAAATAAAGTCAAACTTGAATAGATTCATACCTCAGAACTGAGAACAAAATAAAACCAAAGAAAATGTTGCAAAGAATCATTGAAGCTCCTATCATTCAAAGAAGCTTGTGACATTATCTGTCTCTAGCTAAACTTTTCTAGATTCAACAAAAGAGAAAGATATAATTTTGTGGATTAGTGAAACCAATAGATAAAATAGGTATGTAGTGAAACATATGTGTAATGACATGATTCAGGTGGCTGAGGCAGGAGAATGATAAGTAGTATTGACATAAATCACAGTTCTCACATCAAAGAAATCAAGATACAGATTATCTTTGTGACAGTTGTGAATGACCATAGCTCAGGAACATGGACTCAGGCTACTCAGAGTATCATGTTCTGATATGGTAACAGTTCATTGAAGTTTTTATTAGTAACAGATTAAAATAAATCAGAAATTTACAAATCAAGGTGCTTTCCAAATTCATTGTTGGAAGTTTCAGGTTGTATGGGTCACAGCAAAACGAGGACTTCTCTGCTGAAGATAGGTTGGGAGATTGTTGAAAGGTTTAATACATAACAAGACGTTGCAGATGATTTTCACAAACATGTTAGATTAGAAAAGAGGGCCTCAAAGGAGCTAAGGATAGACTGTCTTATGATATTTACTGCTGTGACAAAAGCAAACAACTAACATCAAACTCGGAGACAAAAGGTTTATTTATTTTATAGCTTCTATTCTTCTGTCATCCAGGGCACTCAGTGCAGGAACTCAGGGCAGGAGACTGGAGGCAGGGACTTATGTAGAGACCATAATGGAGTGTCCATCCAGAACTTTCTGCAAAAAGGTAATACTACCCACATGGAAGTTAGTTTCAATCAAGAAATCACCCATAATCCTATGCATGTGTCAATTTGATGATAGCATTTTCTCAATTAAGATTCCCTCACCCAAAATGCCTCAAGACTATGTCAAGTTGACATAAAACTAGTCAGCTCAAAATCCAAGATAATTTTGCTCTCAATTTGCAGTATTCCAACTTTCTATAATCAGCCATTCTAATTAATCTTCCATGTAGAATCATTAACACTGACTTTTTTTTCTGTTCACAATAGCAAAACATTTTCTCAAGAAGGTGAGGAAAAGGAAGGGAGAGAAGCAGAAAGAAACAGAGATATTATCTGTTCATACTACATTTCCACTCTGTTTTGTTGGAAGCAATGAAAACTGTTTGCCATTAGTCAGACCCATTAACATTAGTGTGATTGAAATATATTAATATTTTATAGAAGAAAGAGAAAAGAGAGTTCAGGAGAGCCGATTGGTACAAGGAAATGAAAACCTGTGAGAAAATTAGATCTCTATTTTTGAAAGAAAAACTAAATTAGTTTAATCTCTAAATTATCTCACAGGCTCTTGGTTGGTCTGAACTGCTTCTTTCTCCCTCTCCCTCTCCCTCTCCCTCTCCCTCT
>NC_034613.1:8394698-8395825 GCF_900095145.1 Mus pahari | reverse complement strand
CCCCCTTCAGGTACTTGGGTACTTTCTCTAGTTCCTCCATTGGGGACCCTGTGTTCCATCCAGTAGCTGGCTGTGAGCATCCTTAAGTGATAAAACAACAAGAAAAACAACAGAACCTTGTATAAGGTTAGGATGCAAAGAGTTTACCTAGGTAGTTTTTCAATTTCAAGAGTATTCTACCTATTTCAATGATGCAATTATATTTTTTATTGGTTATTTTATTTATTTACATTCCAAATGTTGTCCCCCTTTCTTGTTTCCCCTCTGTAACCTCCCTTTCCTATCCCTCTTCCCCCATGCCTCATCCCTTTAAGGACGACATTCATAATGTTATAAAAAAAGTCCATAAAAGCTTATTGTTTAATTAGCCAGTACCCTAACAATTATATTTTATTCAACATGAGATATAGTTCTTTAAATAAGATCCTATAAAAGGTTATAAAGAAAAATACAGTCCTTATATTTGGAGGTCAATTTGTAGAAGTAGAATAAATTGTATTGAGTGAGGTAACCCTGATCCAGAGAGAAAAACTTCAGATTCTCACTCATCTGTGGTTCCTAGCCCCAAATCTTCAGATGTGTATATACAACATAGAGTAAATAAAAGAAATAGCAGTAAATAATATTAATAATATTGCAAAATCCATAAAGAATTATATTTTGTTTACCTAAAATTGTATATAGTATATATATGTGTAATAAACTTTCTCTGTATAAATATATATGCATATACATATATATAAAACATATATATATGTATATATATATATATACACATATATACATATATATATATTGAAGTTATGATCCTTAGGATGTTAATGCATCCCTTATGGGCCATAAGCTGTCTAACAAAATCCACAGTACTAGGCATGAACAACCTGTCAAACTGTTTTTAAGGGAGTCCAGGAGTCTCAAACTAATATAGGCTATGGCTGTTGCCTTTAGTGGCTTTCAAAGAGGTTGAACATAAGCCATTATTCATGCAAACACCATGTACTTTGGATAGAGGACTGATAAGTATCAAGCTGGATGTGACCTGAAAGCCTCCACCCTGAGCTATTGGATTACTGAAATTTGCCATGTGAGCTGGGAAGGAAGAGAGAGAGAGAGAGAGAGAGAGAGAG
>NC_034613.1:8340677-8394183 GCF_900095145.1 Mus pahari | reverse complement strand
ACACACACACACACACACACACACATATATATATATATATTCATATATGAGGGTTTATATGAAGGGAGTTTGATAGTACACCAAAATATGTCAAATTAATACTTCAAGCATTAACAATTAACTAGAAAAATAGAAACCATAAAGGTTAGAGCTCCACTTATGTGCCTCCTGAAGTGATGCAATAAAAAGTACACAGACAACATACAGTGGTAAAATCAACATAATGTTGACCTTGAAAATTACCAGGGCTATAGATCTTACTTCTAGTTATCAGGAAATATAGGGAATGGTAGAACAAATTAAATCACCATGGGAAAACAGATAGTTGAAAAGGAAGGTCATTGCTTTGAAAAATATTTTATTAGCCTATATTAATTTTACAGAGGTTCTATTTTGACTTAGATCTATTCACTCTCTCTAATACGTTCTCTGACTCTTATCTCCTTCCATATCTCTAATAGTTCCCCTTTGCAGAAAGTGGAAGATCCCAACAATAATTAGCCTTTTAAAAACTAAATTGGTGTCACAGAAAGAGGATATGACAGCTGTTATAGCTTAAAAGACTTCAGATTTCATAAATAATTGGAATGTCCATTTTATGTTTTAATATACCAGCTGTAGAAGACATGTACTGGGGACCACTATAAAGGTGAAGAATACAGATCGTGTATTATATATCATTAGGAAACAATTAATTTTATTGAATTTACAATATTGTGGTTATATAGTACTATGTCTTCCTTAGTGTTGCAAAATGTAGCATTTTCCAATGAAATCTCATGAAGTTACAATTTATTTTTAAATGCTCCACTCAGAAGAAAAAAGTGTTAAAATTTGTTTCCTTTCAATTTTTCTAAATATTCTCTGGATTTGAAAGTCTTTGATGCAATGACATGTTTTGAAGAAGGCAATATTTTCTGATCTATAAATTCTGATATGTAAATAAGTATCAGACAAATAAGAAAACCTGGCAATAGATAAACACAACAAATATTAGTTTCATTTTTGTTTTCTCTGTCAATAAACCTATAATCTTCCAGATTGTTGAATAAGCACAGATGAGCATGAATAAGCATCACAGATAGCTCTGGAATTGTATTTTTTCATTTAAAATCAGTTTGCACTACTTTCTTACTAAAAGCATAAAACACAATGGTTTCCATTTTATTAAATGTTTTATGTTCAGTTTCCCCAAAATAGAAAGTGAAACAGGGCTGGAATTGTAAAATCATTTGCAAAACATATTGTGCTATGAACATTGGTGTTCATTATTCTGTTTACTAAAATTTTTAGGCATGTCATTGGTGATTACAATCTGGAACTGTGAAAACATTTTGGAGAGAATCTGTAGTTAAATTTGTGGAATGCACATTTAGTCTTAAGGCAAGAAAACTTCTGTCTTATTTTTATTTCTTTCATTGGTCATTTTATAATTTGGAACTACATAAATGCTTTAGAAAGAATCCCTAGTTAAATTTGTAGAATCTTCACTTAGTCTTAATGCAAGAAGACTCCTGTATTACTTTCATTTCTGTTGCAGTGGGGGCATACCCTGGGAAAAGAGAATTTTTTTAATATTTATTTATTTATTTACTTACTTACTTACTCACTTACTTATTTACACTCCAGATTTTATCCCCCCATCTACCCTCCAACTGTTCCACATCCCATATCTCCTTCCTACCCCTTTCTCCATGAAGATGTCCCCACCCCACCTCCAACACCATCCCCCAACCAACCAGACCTCTACACTCCCTGGGGCCTCCAGCCTTTTGAGGGTTAAATATATCTTCTCTGACTGAACACAGACCTGGTTGTCCTCCACTGTATATGTGTTGGAGGCCTCATATCAGCCGGTGTATGCTGCCTGGTAGGTGGTCCAGTGTTTAAGAGATTTTGGGCATCCAGGTTAACTGGGACTGCTGGTCCTCCTACAGGGTTGCCCTTCTCCTCAGTTTCTTTCAGCTTTTCCCTAATTCAACCACAGGGGTCAGTTGCTTCTGTCCATTAGTTGGGTGCAAATATCTGCATCTGACTCTTTCAGCTGCTTGTTCGGTCTTTTGTAGGGCAGTCATGATAGGTCCCTTTTTGTGAGCACTCCATAGCTTCAGTAATAGTGTCAAGCCTTGGGACATCCCCTTGAGCTGGATCCCACTTTGGGCCTGTCACTGGACATTCTTTTCCTCAGGCTCCTCTCCATTTCCATCCCTTCAGTTCTTTCAGACAGGAACAATTATCCATCAGAATTTTGACTCTTGTATGGCAACTACTTCCCTCACTTGATGCCATGTCTTCCTGCTGGAAGTGGGCTCCACAAGTTCCCTCTCCCCACTGTAGGACATTTCATCTAAGGTCTCTCCCTTTAAGTCCTGAAAGTCTCTCACCTCCCAGGTCTCTGGTGCATTCTGCAGGGTCCCCGAACATCCTACCTCCTGAGGTTACCAGTTTCCATTCTTTCTGCTGGCCCTCAGGGCTTCCGTCCTTTTCCCCCACTCAGTAGCAAATCAGGTTCCTCTTTTTCCCCCCCACTGTACTCCTGTGTCCCTTTCTCCCCATCTGTGATTATTTTCTCATACCTTCCCAGTAGGGCTGAGACATCCTCACTTGGGCCCTTCAGCTCGCTGAGCTTTGTAACTCATACCGAAACGGACATGCATGGCACATACTCACTAATAAGTGGATATTAGCCAAAAAATATACTGAATACCCAAGATACAGTCCACAGAACTCAAAAAGGAAAAAGAGAATTTAAGGGAGAAAGTGTGTAATTTGGTATATAATTCCAGAATCATAAAATTCATCATGATGGTGAAGGTAAGTCTGTACAAGGCAAGTTCATCAACTTCTATCATTAGCCTTGACATCTAGAGTTGAGAGAAAGGGAATAATATTTGCAAACATGTTAGAAAATTCCAAAGCTCATTTCCATTAACATACTTCCTCTAGTAACTCTCTAATCTCCCTGAACAGTGTCACCAGCTGGAGAAAATGTGTATGAAGAATTGAGCCTATGGAGGACAATTCACATTCAAACCACTACAATTTCTGAGACTTGAACTCAAGGCTTTTATATCCTGTTAACACCATTTTCAATTCATGAACTTTGTTTTCCCAATGAAAGATTGAGTTAGTTGTTAATTTTTTGTTGTTGTTTTTGTTCAGTAATACATGGTCCATGTGATTTAAAAGAGAAGTCAGTTGGATATTGTCTTGTGCATTTAGTCTTGATGCGAAGAGACTTCTGTCTTATTTCATTTCTATTGTAGTAATAACATACCTTACCAAAAGAAAATTTAAGGGAAAAGGAGTGTAATTTGTCTTACAGTTCAAGAATCATGAACTATGTAGGAGGAGTGAGTCAGCATGCTCTGACTAGCAGCCCACAATGGCCCACGCATGCACAGCAGGCACTTCTGCATTCACTAACTCCAGAACCTGCCTGATGTCTCAAGACAGAGCATGTGACAGACAGCCAATTAGCTGGTGCCTGCTGCACAGGATGAGCATTTACAGAATCAAGGGGGTGTGGGGAGGGGGTACAAAGACATTCCTCACTATTATGATAAATGAGTAAAGATCATAGCCCAAATTATAATTTACAAATCACGTATTTTATTGTCATAATTGAGAACACATAGCAAGAAAGGCAAAAGGAAAGAGTCATAGTAGGTTTGTACCCCTAGGATAGGATACAAGTACTAGAAGGACTACAACGCATAAGCATGAGTTAAGCAATGGTCTTGTCTCTTTTCACTCTATTGGTTTTTTAGGCTTTAAGTGCAACCTAAATACATACATATTATTCAGTAGAGGCATTTAAAACCAAATTTACTACAAATTGTTACCTAGTTGTAGAACATTTTTCTTGAGTAAATATATGGTTTAATTTCGTTCACACTGATATTTGTTTAATATTTCTAGACAATTTCTATTGTCATTCTTTTTCATGATGATTCACCTAGTCAATGATTTCAGTCACTGAAACTTAAACTCCTATAGTTATGGAAGCAGGAGATTTAAACTTCTGATAAACTGTCTATTTTATACATCTCATGACAACTAATAGTGAAATTGTGAAATGTGTACAGCAAAACAATTAAAAGAAAAGTCCATTTTTCATGCTGCTGAGTATGTTAGCTTATGACTTTATGTTGAAAAATATTTATAACTGCAGCAATGACATCTTACATTGAACTAAGCAGTTATATTAATGTACTTTCAGTTAAGGTACTGCATTTGATGCCAAAAGTAACCATGTAGTGTAAATTTCTAGAGGTAATTATGTTACAATACAAATACAGACATAAATATAGATGATTAGATGGCATTTTCCCAGGAGCAACATATGTTAATTTCATGACAGTAATTTGACCTTGTCTATAACTATACATATCACTATTACAAGGGAAGATTACTCATAGTTGCATCAGTTTTTCTTTTCTTTATTTTTCTTTTATTGGATATTTTATTTATTTCCACTTCAAATATTATCCCCTTCCTAGTTCTCCCCCCTCCAAAAAAAAAAAAAACTCCCTATCCCATCCCTCCTCCCCCTGCTTCTATTAAGGTGCTCCCCACTCCTTCCACCCATTCTTGCCTCCCTGCCCTGGCATTCCTCTATACTGGGGCATCTAGCCTTAACAGGGCTAAGGGTCTTTCCTCTCATTGATGATGAACAAGGCCATCCTCTGCTATATATGTGGCTGGAGCCATGTATACTCTTTGGTTGGTGGTTTAGTCCCTGGGAGCTCTGAAGGTGGTTTGTTTGGTTGTTATTTTTGTTCTTCCTATTGGGTTGCAAACCCCTTCAGCTTCTTCAGTCCTTTTTCTAACTCCCCTATTGGCAATCCAGTGGTCAGCCCAATGGTTGACTGCGAGCCTCCATATCTGTATTTGTCAGTCTCAGGCAGAGGCTCTCAGGAGACAGCTATATCAGGCTCCTGCCAGCATGCACTTCTTGGCATCCATAATAGTGTCTGGGTTTTGTGACTGTATATGGGATGGATGCTGAGGTGGGGTAGTCTCTGGAAGGCCTTTTCTTCAGTCTCTGCTCTACACTTTGTCTCCATGTTTCTGCCCAAGAGTATTTTGTTCCCCCATCTAAGACTGAAGCATCCACACTTTGGCCTTTTTTCTTGAGCTTCATGTGGTCTGTGAATTGTATCTTGGGTATTCCAACCTTTTGGGCTAATATTCACTTAACAGTGAACACATACCATGTGTGTTCTTTTGTGATTTGATTATCCTACTCAGGATTATATTTTCAAGTTCCATCTGTTTACCTAAGAATTTAATGTATTCATTGATTTAATAGCTGAGTAGTATTCCATTGTGTAAATATACCATATTTTTTGTATCCATTCTTCTGGTGATGAACATCTGGGTTCATTACAGCTTCTAGCTATTATGGGTAAGGCTGCTATGAACATAGTGGAGCATGTGTTCTTGTTATATGTTGGAGCATTTTCTCATATATGCCCAGGAGTGGTAAAGCTGGATCCTTGTGTAGTACTACGTTCAGTTTTCTAAGGAACTGCCAGAATGATTTTCAGAGTGGTTGTACCAGCTTGCAATCCCACCAAAAATGGAGAAGTGTTCTCTTTCTCCACATCCTCGACAGCATCTGTTGTCACTTGAGTTTTTGATCTTAGCCATTCTAACTGGTGTGAGGTGGAATCTCAGGGTTGTTTTGTGGATTAGCTTTTTTTGAATGCATTTATTATCTGGCTATGTGTGCATACTCAGACAGCAAGCTTCCTGTCTATTTCTAGTTTGGGTACTCTGTATAGTTATACCATACTATATGCTGAGATAGCTTTGTTTGTTTTGATTTGTAACATTTTATGATTTGTAGTTCATATTTCACACACATGCTCCTTACAAATTCTAGATTCCAGGGATACAGGGGTCAAATCTGGTGAGGTTGCCATTTTACTGTTGGTGCTTTGTACCCTACTTATAGAAAGAGCACATTGTTGAATGAACAAATGAGTAAAAGAATACTGAGCTAGTGAGTAAAACAAGACAAACTCTCAGTTGAAGGCAGGCATTTCTCTGTTTTAAACATACCTGGAAGACACACATTTTCTAAACTCACAGTTTAGAAAATGAGGAATCTAGAAAATATTATCCTGAGTGAAGATACTCAGTCACAAAGGAACATACATGGTATGTACTCACTGATAAGTGAGTATCAGGGAAAGAACATGGACTACCCATGACACAACTCAGACTACATGCAGATCAAGAGAAGGGAAGACCAAATAATAGATGCTTCAGCGCTTCTTAGAAGGGGTAACAAGGAAATCCAGAGAAGTAGAGGGTAGGAGGGACTTGGGAGGAAAAGAAGAGGGGTAGGGGAAAAAGATGGGAAGAATCAGGTATGGGAGGAGAAGGAGGAGATGTACAGAAGGTCAAGAAATTGTAGAAGTGTGTAACAATGGGGGGTGGGGAGCTGGGGGTAACAACCAGAAAGTCTCATAAGCCAGGAAAGCAAGAGCCTCCCAGGATACCATAAGAGTGACATGGGCTAAAATACCCCACAAAATTGAAGGAGAACCTGTTGAGACTATGTCCAGAGGTTAGGCATAGCCCCCTGGTTAAGGAATGGGGCCACCCAGCCATAGTCAATATTTTAACCCAGAATTGCTCCTCTCTAAAGGAAATACAGGGACAAAGAATGGAGAAGATACTGAAAGAAATGCCATTCAGAGACTGTTCCACCTGGGGATCCATCCTACATTCAGACACCAAACTCAGACACTATTGTAGATGCCAAGAAGTGCTTGCTGGCAGGAGCCTGGTATAGATAGCTGTCTCCTGAGAGGCTCTGCCAGATCCTGACAAATACAAGTGTAGATGCTCACAGCCAACAATCAGATGGAGCACAGGGACTCTAGTGGAGGAATTGCAGAAATGACTGAAGGAGCTAAAGGGGTATTATCTTGCATCAATGGGAGGGGAGGCCCTTGGTCTATGAAGGCTTGATGCCCCAGTGCAGAGGAATGCTAGGACAGTGATGCAGGAATTAGTAGGTGGATGGGGAACACCCTCATAGAAGCAGGGTAAGGTGGAATGGGATAGAGAATTTGCAAAGAGGGGACTGTGAAGGGGCCTAGTGTTTGAAGTGTAAACTAATAAAGTATCCAATAAAAATGAGGGATTTTGATAGTGGATATGTCATGCTGGCTTTGACTCTGACTCTAGTTCCTGGTTTATATGGCAAGTTAAGTAGGATTTCTTGTAGCTGTAGTCAGTAGTGTCTGTTTCCGTTTAACACTGATGTTTCCTTATAGTGAAGCCAGGAATGAAAAGAGACAACAATGAACATTTGTTGTCATGCATACCAAGAAGCTTTTCGAGATGCTGAAGTGCAACAAAGCCCTGTGGTGCTTTATATCATGGTAGAAAAAATGATTTGATCTCACTTGGGAGTTTTACTTTTCTATACAACTACCAAATGCCAGGAGAAAAAATTAAGGACAAAGCATGTTCCGTTTCTGCATTCTCAGGGATATGTGATATGACTGTACCAGAGTACATATTTGAGAGCTTTTTTTCTCCTTTTTTTTCAATTTAAATTCCCTTTTCTGTCCAAGCTTGTTTGAAACTTGACTCTTGGCAAAAATCCCATGCCCTGATTGAGTCTTCTGTCATATTACTGTATTTCCGTTATCTATTTCCTCTAGTTCTCAGGCTTAAAATATTTGTTTTAAAAATAGCAGAAGCTTGTCCTTTTGGCCAGAATTTTTAGTATTTCCCACCAACAAACAATCAATTTGGGCTGATAATTTGAAAAATTTGACCTCTAATCAAGAATGGAGGTCAACAAAATCCCTCTAAATACTAGAATAGGATTGTAAATTAATACAATAGTTTTAGAAGCCTCTTTTTACACTATCTAGTAGTCAAGACCATACATACAACTTATGACCCAGTAATTCAGCTCCAAAGTCTATGCACAAAATAAATACCTACACACATTAACCAAAAGACATATGTAAAAATGAAAATATAATTTATAGTATCCCTCAATAATAAAATATAACTAAAATGAAAGTATAATTTATAATAGCTCCTAATAACAAAACTCCCCAAATGTCTTTCAACAGTAAATAATGAAAATAAACCACAATGTGTTTGCACTATCAATTATTACTCAGCAAGGAGAATAAATAATCTGTAAATATGCATAAAACAAATTTGCTTTTCACAAATGTTAGATAAAAGAAATCAAGCATAGAAAATACTTGTGTTATTCTACTTAAATAAATTTCAAAAGAAAATAAACCTAAGTTGTTAGAATTTAAAATACCATCTCCTTGTAAGGAGGCTACTGACCAAACTGGGCAATTCTATCTTTTGGAAGCTTTTTAGAGTTTTGATAATAATTTATTTTCTTATCTGAGCTTTGTATATACAGATATGCTCAGTTTAAAATAATTTGTTGAGTACTGGAAATCAAACAGGAGCCACATCCTTACAGAAAACTGCCTTTTCCTCTCCCAGCAGTGATCATTTGCCAGAATCTCTCCATCGTTAGTGTTTGGAATTTCTACCTCCACTCTTCATGTTGGAATTTGGTTTGGGTTCCATTTGCACAGGTTTTATGCATGTTGTCACAAACTCTGCATGTGTAAATATCCTGTTATATCAAGAAAACACTGATTTTTTTGTAGTCATCTACCTCCTGTCTCTACTATCTTCCTATAACTCTTCTAAAATTATTCTTGAGCTTTGCAAAAAGGTGAATGTGATATAGAATTATGAAATTCTCAAAGAACTAACAAAATGACAATATGTTGAGATATTCATTTTAATTTGAATATTTATTGTATACATATTGCACTTCAATAAAATGTTCTAAAAGATTTTTTACAAAAGAAAAAATGAAAGGACATTTATTCTTGATGTCTTGAGGCTTTTTGTTTATGGTTTTTGTATTGTTTTTGGTTTGTCTTTTGAAGCTCAGATTTAATCTATGCTCTTGAACTCTGAGCAGTATCCAAAGCCTGAAGTATCATTCTAAAGAAGAGAATGTTATAAAAGAATGGATGTAGGATAAGAATGAGTACCAAACCTCAAAATGAACAGAAGTGAAGAAGTAAGAGCCACAATGTTTTATAGATAAATCTAACAAGAAACATGCTCCACGCCATTGAATGTTAAAGAACTTCTACTTCTCCATATCTGTCAGTCACTTTCTTTATTGATATTAGGGATGAATGCTTACATTAGCTATATAAGAATCTTAGTTCACTTTAATTAGTACTGGTCTGAAAAATATGTTACTGGTTCATTTTTGAACATACACACATATATATATACGTATAGTATTAATCCTAGGAAAATTGATAAAATCAAAGTTCTACTGATTAAGATTGCCTACTCATTGATTAAATTATTACTGGACTGAAAAATATTACATGTTCAGTCAATAATTTAGTAATACTTTCATGAAGAACAAGAAATCTAACATAAAATAGATTGGCAATCGTTCTCTTCATTTACTCAACTACTCTGCTTCTTACCTACCTAATGTGCAAGCAAGAAAACAGAAACAGTTAAGGTCTCTGACTTTAGAGGGATTCATCAACTTCTCAAAGTGCTCAAGGTTCCACTGTTTTCTATTTTTTAATGTTATTTTAAGAATAATAGCACAATAAGTCTAGCTTGGTCATGTAAGGGACAGAATGGTTCCCATACCTGGAAAAGAGCCATCAGGGTGGGCGTTGGCTTCCATCAGGGTCAACATTTGCTGTGGGCATAAGGCTTCTTTGTACAATAATGTACATATTTTCGTGTTCTTCCTTTGAGGAATGTCCTTTCTGGCAAGGTAAATGATTCTATGATAATCAGAGAGATGATAAGTCTGGGAGACAAGGTTATGTTTAATGTCTCAGCAAAATGGTAGAATACTGTGACCTTCAAGACAGCCCTTGAGACTGTGAGAAAGAATGCTGAAAACATGAGTTCAAAAATATTTAATTCCTAAACTATGCAAAATATTAGGATACTATATGCATTGTATAAAGCACTTTATAAATCTAAATGAACAGAGGCAGCTTCACAATGATCCAGCTTGTCAGAAATATGCTAAGGAAGAATATACAGATTTAGGAAGTTGTGAACACTGGGCAAACTTCAATCCATCTAAGATTTTTTTGTTTATGCTTACAAAGGCAGGCACATTTTTGAGTTCAATGTCAGCCTAGGCCAGAGGGAGTTTAGGTCCAGGCATTGTAGAAATGTTAATTTTAGGGCATGGTCCCGCTCAGCTATCTTATTGTCTGTGCTTTTACTCTTTCTAAGAATCAACGGGCTGAGGTTATGGGCTGCTGATTCATGGAATAATCAAACAGGGACCTGGGATAATGACTGAATTGATGTGTAAAAAAATGACTATGATTCTAATCTATCTAGAGAGTTTTGAGAATGGAAAGAGAAAGCTCTCTGGAACAGAACACCGAGAAAGAGCAATCTGGCAAGCTGTCTGGAGCAGAACACAGGCTGGCAGCTGAAGCTATGATTTGACTTCAAGTCATTTGTTTCATGACTACCAGACACCCTTTCTTGTAGGAACTCCTTTTCAAGAGAGATTTGTCCTTAGCAAGAAAATTTAGTAAAATATATTCATGAAATATTTAAATATCTATGGTAGCCATATTTTTTTTTAAAGTTAAAAGAGGGCTAAATAGATATTCAGCTAAAGTAGACTTTCTAAAAGAATTATCAAAATGATATACTTATTTATCATGGAGAAGAATCAAAATAGTTTATTTCAATGCTAAAATATTTTAACAGTGTTAGTCATTTATCAAAAAAAGTGTTAACATCTTTGTACAAGTTTTATCCAAGTGCTATACAAGACCTGCAAGCTTTCTAAAATATTAGTATATATGTATTGGACAAACGCTAGTACATAGAGTATATACTTTAAATTAGGACATAATGTATAGGTAGAACTAAACCCAGTACAGTATCCAATACTCAGCTTATGGAGGTTTCCAGTTGGCTGCAAAAAAGGGAGATAATAAATATATACTTGTTTCCAGAGAATATGACCAACTGCTAGAATTTCTTTGAACAGGTTGTCTAATGTTCTATTCTTATTTTAGATCACTTTGCCATGTCCAAATATATTTGCTTACTGTTATAAAACTTGAGTGGCTTCAATGCACCTCCCTAAACAAGACACTCTAATAGGTTCTACATAGCAGAATGATTGTCAACTGTAGGTGACATTTTGAATAGCCTTATTTTGGGCCATAATTTTAAATATGAGCCACTGTCTTTGCTTTTGCTGTAAGAGGCAGAAACTGTATTTTAAACAAATTGTGGGGCTTACATAATATGTATTTATTAATATCATTGTTGCTAAGAAGACAAACAGTTTATCTTTCTGAGCTGATATGATATCTGGCAAAAGAGTTGATGTTTGGAATCAGAGGTATTAAGAGGAGGGGGAGGGAAAAGGAAGAATCAGGTATTGGAAGGGACAAGAGAGGGTCAGGAAATTGAATAAAAACATAGCAGTAGGGGATGTATAACTGGGGGTGGCCACTAGAAAGTCCCAGACTCCCAGGAATCAAGAGTCCCCCAGAACCCAACAGCAATGTCTTTAGCTGAAATACCAAACAAATGGGAGATACAACATGTAGAGACCACCTCTAGTAGATAGGCATTGCCCCCAATTGAAGGATGGGGCCACCCATGCATCTTAAAACTCTTAACCCATAAATGCTTTTGTCCAAAGGAAAGCCAGGAACAAAAAATGGCATAGAGACTGAAGGAAGGCCATATATATATATATATATATATATATATATATATATATATATATATATATATATATAAGGTGTTTCTCAAAAAATTAACATTAGAATCAGTAGACTGTGGAAAGAATGTGGTTCTTGCCAATTTGAGTATGCATAATTTAATTCTTGATTGCATAAGTAGAAATAACTGTAGAAGAATGCCCAATTTATATTGCCTTCTACAATTGAGAAAACTATATTTTATCTTCTCTGACCTTTCAACATTGGGATTCATGATTCTTTGGGCTTTGGACCAGAGAGCTGAAAGATACACCACCACCTTTCTTGGCATACTAGATTGTAGGCAGCAGGATTTCTCAACCTCCATAATCTCATAAATTAATTTTCATGGCATGACATGTCTCTAGACATACATGGGCATATATGATTGGATTGAGAAAGAGACAGACAAATTAACACACTCTACAACTCAGGAAGGGTTTCAAAAATGAAGCTGGAAGCTAAAGCATCACAAGTTAAGAACTATATGAGGGCTATATGTTATAATAGTTTAAGATATACATCTAACACACATGCTTATACGGTTACAATTTCTGCCTGTATATGGGTAACACTTCTATTTCTTTGTTTTCCTTTTATTATTATTAATCATTCCATTCATTTACATCTCAAATGATATCTCACTTTCTGGTTTCCCCTCTCCCCGCCAACCCCTTATCTCATGATATCCCACTTCTCAGTTACCCCTCCACCACCCCCATCCTACATCTACCCTCCCCCTTCTCTTTTGCCTGTATGAGAGTGTTCCTCCACTCACCCACACTCTCCCCACTGCTCCAGTACCACCCCTACTCTGGGGCATCAAACCTCCCAGGACCAAGGTCCTCCCCTTCTAATGCTGTTGGGCAAGGACACCCTCAGCTACATATGTATCTGGATCCACAGATCCCTCTATGTACACTCCTTGGTTGGTGGTCTAGTCTCTGGAGAAACTGAGTGGTCAGGCCAGTTTATGTTGTTCTTTCAATGGGGTTGCAATTCCTCTCTGCTCCTCTCAGGTTCCCTAAGTTCATACTGATGATTGGCTCCAAGCATCAACTCTGCATTGGTCAGTTGCTGGCCAGAACTCCCCAGGAGCTGCCACACTTGGTTCCTGTCTGCAAGTGCCTTTTGAGCACAGCAACAGTGTTGAGTTTTGTGTCTGCAGACCTGATGTATCCCCAGGAGAGGATGTTCCCTGGTTGGCCCTTCGTTCAGTCTCTGTTCCATTTTTTTCTCCTTGTTCTTCCTTTGTACAGGAACATTTCTGGGTTATAAAAATTTTGAGATGGGAGTTATGCCTCTCTACTGGAGCCAGTCTCCACAGGTTCTATCTCCCCATTCTCTTCACATTACAGCTAAAGTCAATACCATTGGATCCTGGGAGCCTCACATTTCTCTGGTATCTGGGACCCTCCAGTGGTTATTCCCAGTTACTCATCCCCCCTACTACCTATTTTTATTCAATTTCCTGACCCTCTATACCTTTCTCACATCTACTCCAGATTCTTATTTCCTCCTCCTTTTTTTGACTCCTCTCCTTCTATCTTCCACAATTGTCCTGTTCCCCCCTCCATTCAGGACTGAAACATCAAACCCCTGGTGTTCCTTACTTCTATGCTCCATATGATCTGTAGGTTGTATCATAGGAATTGTGAGCTTTTGGATTAGTATCCACATATTAGTGAGTACATATCATGTGTGTTTATTCTGTCTGGGTGAACTCACTCAGGATATTTTCTAGTTCCATCTGTTTGCCTGTGAATTTCATGAATTCATTGTTTTTAATCACTGCATAGTAATATATATATATATATAATTTTTGTATCAATTCTTCTGTTTAGGGACATCTGGGTTATTTCCAGCTTCTGTCGATTACAAATAAGGCTGCTACGAACATAGAGGCACATGTGTCCTTGTTATATGATGGAGTATCTTTCAGGTATACACCCAGGAGCAGTATAGCTGGGCCTTCAGGTATAACTATTTCAAATTTTCTCAGGAACTAAAAGAATGATTTCCAAAATTTTATTAGCTTGCAATCCCAACAAAATGAAGGAGTGTTCCTCTTTTTCCACATCCTCACTAACATCTTTTATCACCTGCATTTTTCTTTTTGTTTTTTTGAGACAGGGATTCTCTGTGTAGCCCTGGCTGTCCTGGAACTCAATTTGTAGACCAGGCTGGCCTTGAACTCAGAAATCCACCTGCCTCTGCCTCCTGAGTGCTGGGATTAAAGGCGTGCACCACCACGCCAGCATGAGAATTCTCTATTTAGCTCTGTACTACACTTTTTAATAGGGTTACTTAGTTCTCTGGAGTCTAACTTCTTGAGTTATTTGTATATATATATTAGCCCCCTATCAGATTTAGGAGTGGTAAAGATCTTTTCCCAATCTGTTAGGTGCCATTTTGTCTTATTGACAATGTCCTTTGCCTTACAGAATATTTTCAATTTTATATGGTCTCATTTGTGGATTGTTGCTCTAAAACCAAAATCACTGGTGTTCTGTACAGGAAAATTTCCCCTGTGCCAATGTGTTCAAGGCTCTTCCCCACTTTCTCTTCTATTAGATTCAGTGTATCTGGTTTTATGTGGAGGTCCTTGATNCANTTNGACTTGAGCTTTGTACAGGGAGATAAGAATGAATGAATTTTTATTCTTCTACATGTTGACTGTGAGTTGAACCAGCATCATTTGTTGAAAATGCTGTCTTTTATCCACTGGATGGTTTTAGCTCCTTTGCCAATGATCAAGTTGACAATATGCATGTGGGTTCATTTCCTGGTCTTCAATTCTATTCCATTAATCTACTTGCCTTTTTCTGTACTAACACAGTTTGTATCACTATTGCTCTGTAGTATAGTGTGAAGTCAGGGATGGTGATTCACCCAGAATTTTATTTATTGTGGAGAATAGTTTTTACTATCCTAGGATTTTTTCTTATTGCAAATGATTATGATAATTGCTCTTTCTAACTCCATGAAGAATTAAGTTGGAATTTTGACGGGGATTGTATCAAATCTGTAGATTGCTTTTCATAAGATGGCCATTTTTACTATATTAATCCTGCCAACCCATGAGCATGAGAGATCTTTCCATATTCTGAGGTCTTCTGTGATTTTTCTTCAGAAACTTGAAGATATTGACATACAGATCTTTTACTTGTTTGGTTGCAGTCACACCAACATATTTTATATTATTTATGACTATTGTAAAGGGTGTCATTTCCCTAATTTCTTTCCCATCTCTTTTATCGTTTGAGTAGAGGAAGGTTTCTGATTTATTTGAGTTAATTTTATATCCAATCACATTGGTGACATTGTTTCTCAGCTGTAGGAGCTCTCTGGTATAAGTTTTGGGGTTGCTTATGTATAGTATCATATTATTTGCAAATAGTGATAACTTGCTCCTTCCCAATTTGTATCCCTTTGATCTCTTTCAGTTGCTTAATTGCTCTGGCTAGAACTTGGAGTGCTATATTGAATAACTAGGGAGAAAGTGGGCAAGCCTACTCTAGTCCCTGATTTTAATGGGATTGTTTTGATTTTCTCCCTATTTAGTTTGATGTTGGCTAATTGGTTTGCTGTATATTGCTTTTATTATATTTAGGTATGCACCTTGAATTCCTGATCTCTCCAATAATTTTAACATGAATTGGTTTTGTATTTTGTCAAAGGCTTTTCACACATCTAGTGAGATCATTTTTTTCCTTTGAGTTTGTTTATATATTGGATTACTTTGATCGATTTGCCTTCATCCCTGGGAGGAAACATACTTGATTATGGTGGATAATCACTTGATGTGTTGCACTCAGTTTGTGAACATTTTATTGAGTATTTTTGCATTGATATTCATAAGGGAAACTGGTCTGTAGTTTTCTTTGTTGTATCTTTTTGTGTTTAAGGTATCAGTGTAACAGTGGCTTCGTAGAAAGAATTAGGTAGTGTTCTTTCAGTTTCTATTTTGTTGAAGAGTTCAAGGAATGTTGGTATTATATCTTCTTTGAAGGTCTGATAGAATTCTGCACTAAAACCATTCTGGCTCTGGATTTTTTGTTTGTTTGTTTATTTGTTTTTTTTTTTTTTTTGGTTGGAAGACTTTTGATGCCTAAATCTATTTCCATGGAGATTACCTGCCTGTTTAGATGATTTATCTGATCCTGATTTAACCTTGGTACCTGGTATCTGTTTAGAAAATCATCCATTTCATCCAGGTTTTCTACTTTTGTTGAATATAGTCTTTTATAGTAGGATTTGATGATTTTTTTTTAATTTCCTCGGTTTTTGTAATTGTGTTTCCCTTTTCATTCCTGATTTTGTTAATTTTGATACTATCTCTATGCTCTCCAGTTAGTCTGGCTAAGGGTTTGTCTATCTTGTTGATTTTGTCAAAGAACCAGCTCCTGGTTTGGTTGACTATTTGTATAGTTCTTTTTGTGTCTACTTGGTTGATTTCAGCTCTGAATTTGATTATTTTCTGCCTTCTACTCCTCTTGGGTGTATTTGCTTCTCTTTGTTCTAAAACTTTCAGATGAGCTGTTAAGCTGCTAGTGTATGTTCTCTCCAGTTTCTTTTTGGAGACACTCAGAGCTATGAGTTTTTCTCTTACTACTGCTTTCATTGTGTCCCATAAGTTATCATTGAGTTGATAGTTTTTTTTCCTGTTGTTTTTGTTGCTATTGAAGACCAGCCTTAGTCTGTGGTAGTTAATAGAATACATGGGATTATTTCAATGTTCTTGTATCTGTTGAGGTTTGTTTTGTATCTGAGTATATGGTCAATTTTTGAGAAGGTACCATGAGGTGCTGAGAAGAAGGTTTATTCTTTTGTTTTTAAGGTGAAATATTCTGTAGATATCTGCTAAATGCATTTCATTCATAATTTCTTTTTGTTTTACTGTGTCTCGGTTTAATTTCTGTTTCTCTGATCTGGCCATTGGTGAGAGTGGGGTCTTAAAATCTCCTATTAATATTGTGTGAGTTTTGCTATGTCTTTTGAGCTTTAGTAGAGTTTGTTTTACAATGTGTGTGTCCCTGCATTTGGGGCATAGATATTCAGAGTTGAGGGTTCGTCCTGGTGGATTTTTCCTTTGATAAGTATGTAGTGATCTTCCCCATCCTTTTTGATAACTTTTGGCTAAAACTCTATTTTGTTGGATATTAGGATGGTACTCTAGCTTGTTTCTTAGAACTATTTACTTGGAAAAAATTTTCCCATCCTTTTACTTTGAAGGAATGACTATCTTTAACTCTGAGTTATGTTTCCTGTATACAGCAAAATGCTGGATCCCATTTATGTATCCAGTCTGTTAGCCTATGTCTTTTCATTGAGGAATTGTGTCCAGTGGTGTTAAGAGATATTACAAAATAGTGATCATTGCTTATTGTTATTTTTGTTGTTAGAGTTGAAATCATATCTGTGTGTTTCTTTTCTTTTGGCTTTGTTGAAAGAAGATTACTCTCTTGCTTTTCTAGAGTTTTCTCCTTTTGTTGGACTTTTCTTTCTATTATCCTCTGTAGGGCTGGATTAATTGAAAGATATTGTTTAAATTTGGCTTTTTCTTGGAAACCTTTGGTTTCTCCATCTATGGTAATTACGAACTTTGCTGGTTATAGTAGCCTGGGCTGCCATTTGTGTTCTCTTCAGATCTGTCTGACATCGGCCCAGAATCTTCTACCTTTCACAGGAAGTTCCTATGTTATTTGACCCCTTTCCTTATTACTTGCAATAGTCTTTCTCTGCTGTGTACATTTGGTTTTTTACTCATTATTTGACTGGAGGAATTTCTTTTCTGGTATCATATGTTTGGTGTTCTGTAGGCTTATGGTATGTTTATGGGTATTTCTTTCTTTAGGTTAGGAAATTTTTCTTCTATAAGTTTGTTGAAGATGTTTGCTGGCCCTTTGGGTTGGGAATCTACACTCTCTTCTATACCTATTATTCACAGGTTGAATTTTTTCATTGTGTTCTGGATTTTTTGAATGTTTTGTAATAGGAGTTTTTTGTTTTTGTTTTTTTTTTTTGTTTTTTGTTTTTGTATTTTCCTTGAGTGTTGTGTCTGTCTTGTTTTGTATCTCTTGCCATTGAGAATCTCTCTTCTATCTCTTGTATTTTGTCAGTGATGCTTTCATCTTCGATGCTTTCATCTGCTTTCCTGTTCTCTTTCCGAGGTTCTCCATTTCCAGGCCTGTCTCCTTGTGAGTTTTATTTAATTCTTCTTCTTCCTTTTATAGATCCTGGGTGGTTTTGTTCAATTCCTTCACCTGTCTGATTGTGTTCTCCTGTATTTCTTTAAGGGATTGATGCATTTTCCTCTTTAAGTGCTTCTACTTGTTTCCTTGTATTTCTTTAAGAGAGTTATTTAGGTCCTTCTTACAGTCCTCTCTCATCTTCATGAAATGAAAGTTTATATTTGAATCTTGGTTTAAGAGTGTATTTGGGTATCCAGGGCTTGCTGTGGTGGTAGAACTGGGTTCTGATATTGTCAAGTCAAATTGGTTTTTGTTACTTATATTCTGAAACTTGCCTCTCGACATCTGGTTATCTCTAATATTAGCTGTCCACCCTGTGTCTGGCTGGAGCCTGTCCTTCCTGTGATCCTGTGATCATGGGGAGTTGAGGTACAACTGGGGTGTTAACTGTGTGAGATCTGGTTCTATGCTGGGGCTCTACTTTTTGCCTGCATAGGTGGGAACCAGAAGGTGCTCTGATCTCTGGCTGGGTGGAAATCTGTTTACCCAGGTGGCAGGGGTCCTGGTATACAGGTTCTCTGATGGGCTTTAAAGTCTCACCTGTAAAGCTGGATGTGTCTGAATACATGGGGATTTGAGCTCCAACTGGTGTTTGGGATGTGTGGGATTGGGTCTCTGCTCACGGTGGACATAGGTGGGAACCGGAAGCAATACTTCTGTTTCTTGAGAAGCCCCTATCTACCACAGTTCGGATGAGGGTTAAGCCTAAGTGGCCCATTACAATAACTTGTTTCTTTAATGTACCCTCATCAACTTTTTTCCTCCATAGCCTTCCTTTCTCCACTACACAAATCATTTTCTACACAAAACAACACATGTAGGTATTGTCTTATCTCAGTATGTGCTGTGAGGCAGGTAAGTCCCAAAAGGATAGCAGTGGTAGTTTTGATTCTACCTACATGAATAAATTCCTTTGTTCCTACTAATAATTTCAGATTCAAGGAAAAAAATTTTCCCAAGTTCCTAGTTTAGAGAAAATACTGTGGAACTCTTCTGTATTATCGTCAAGGTCAGCATGTTTTATCACTTGTAGTGATTATAGAATCTTCATCATTTAACTGCAGTGAGTCTAGAGAGGCAAGTTGTAGAAAACATCACACTAAAGGAACAGGACTCATGGTAGCTATCATTTATCATGTTAAGTGTTTTCTTAAAAGTACTTGTATTATACTCTAATTTTTATTTGATTTAACAATGACTAATTTATCCCATTTCTCTGTATTCAATGAATATGCTAGGTTTTTTTCTACATATCTGATACAATAAAGATTCATTGAAAAGGTCGAATCTGAGGATCACAATATTGTGTTCTCATTGAGTTTGCAGTAGAGATACTCTGAGTTAGACAGCAATCTATTAGGTAAACTCACCTAATTTATAATTATGATGAATGTCAGTAATGTAACTATGCAAATATGGTCATATTTCTCAAGACAATAGTATATACAAACCAATAACATATAACAATATTGACACATCCTTAGCCTTCTTGAAGCTTCTTGTAGCTTATAGCTACATAATTTAATTTACCACGTTTTCCCTCACAGTAGAAGAATTTAAAACAATGTATTTCTATTTTGTTACTATAAACAGCACAATGACTTTCAGTGCTATTAACTGGCTCTACAGAACTTTACTGCTGCCTATAGTGGCAGAATGAATTATTGACAGGGTTAATCTTCTTCCAAATAATTTATCCCTTCTGCAATTTACAGCAATAAGTTTCTTGAGCATGTATTTACCACTAAACTCTCCCCCTTTGGCTTTCATAAAAGCAGGGGAAGATTTTTTTTACCTTGTTCTGTCATCCTATATAGTGTTAAATACAATAGCAATGGTTTGATGTGGTAAAACAGTGTGTGAGGCTGCTGAGACTTGAATATAATCAATTTGCTCCAATTTCAGTTTAGATGAAAATTTATTGCTAAATCGTTGTTTTAGAGTTGCTTTCGTTATTTCATATTGATCTCCAAATGATTAAGAAGTGGAACACTATTGATTTATAAATGAAAAAAAAATCCTTATAATGAGAATAAGAACTAGGCTGCAAAATTTTTCAGTTACAGAACTAGATTTTAATGGTCTCAATTAGCTCCTCCATAGTTCTTGAGCTTAAGCTGGAAATTCTTAAAAGTCAAAAAGACCATTCTGTTAACTGAGGTTCTGATATGATTGAAAAATTTTAAAGTATGCGTTGTAGCTATATTTGGCTATCAATACCTGCAGTTAAGATATACAATCACTTTTTCAACATTAGATCTTAAATCTCTGCTTGGAAGATGTATGTTTGGAATGAAAAATGCAATGACTCCTGGCAGTCCTTATTTCCTAGATTATTTTCTGTTCATTCTGGTGCCTGGACTTTCTTGAGCTCAAGCTGTTCATAGAGACCTCCCTGATGCATTGGAGCCATTTCAAATTATTTCAAGGCAAAGACCAAAGGAGTTATGCACTAGAATGTGGCTAAGTGTTTCACATACTCAAGACTATAGGTTCAATTCCTGGCATCACAAAAGAAGAGAAATGTTTCTTGGGATATCATGTTGTTTCAGGTTAAAAAGTGAAAGTATGTATTTAATTACTGAAACTATCAAACTATTTTAAGTGAAAATCTTTCTAGAACTTTCCTTGCCCTTTTTTACTCAAAGAAGCAGCATTTCCAGGACCACTTTGGACCCCTCCAAATGCCTCCATAAAGAGCATGTTTGTTCAGCTTTCCAAACATCTGACTGGCTACTTCTCATAATAAGTCTCTTTCCTTCAATTACTAAAACACTAAAACAATCTTACACTGTTTTACTTTATTTTCGTTTTTGCCATATATGAATGTTGGGTGTCAGCCTTGGCTTCGTAACCAGCATAAGAACATTTCTTTCTTCCCCACTTCACGTGCAATATCATAAGTTGTCTTTCATAAGTTTCCCAGAACTAGCCCAATGCAAAAGTATTTATTCTTGACTGGGCCTTTATTTTTCAGTAAGTTTCGTAGCTACTCTAGTAAGGAAAATAAGGTAATATATAAAATGGTCTCTCATTGTTTTATAATTCAGTTCCTATTGCTTTTTATGGTAGTTTAAGGCATATTAAATTTCATGAAGTTGTTTTTCAGAGCAGGCATTGGTGTAAAAGTAATATTTTGTTTGCCACATGCTCTTGCATTTCAATATCAGCTGTAAGTGCAGCAAGTAGAAATGTAGTCTAAATGAAAAATGTTAATTGTATGGACACCTAAATGTACGTCTGAGTACCACTTTTACTACTGGTTCAAGTAGAAGATAGAAGAAGACATCAGATCTCCAAAAACAAGATTTGAGAATGTTTGTATGTTACCATGTAGGTGCCTAAAACAGAGCGCAGAACAGCAAGTATTATTAACTACTGAGCTTTCCCTATCTTCAAGTATAATTTAAAATTCGTTTAAAATCCTTACTTTTCCACAGATATATTATGTCTGTAAAGTGAAAATTGATATGTATCTTCAATTTTCTGTATAGAGATGAGTGAATACACATAAGAATCAGGTCAGAAGGGTGCAACTGATATTAATTAATATTGATTTAAATTTTGTTACATTTATATATTTGTGTGTGTGTGTGTGTGTGTGTGTGTGTGTGNGAGAGAGAGAGAGAGAGAGAGAGAGAGAGAGAGAGAGAGAGAGAGAGAGAGAGAGAACACGTCAAACAGAGATAGATACAGAAAGAGTGTTTGTATTAGTGTATATTTAGTGTATATGTGTGCATATTCCAGGGGAGGTCAAAGAACAGCTTGTAGGAATTCATTCTCTCATTCCATTATGTGGTTTCCAGAGATCAAATTCTAGTTGTCAGGTTTGATGGCAAGTGTCTTTGTCCTATGAGCCATTTTGCTGCCCTTAAATTTTATTTAAATTATTTTGAAGATTTTAATTAAAAATTTAGCTCCTACCTGAGGCAAAAAATATTTACATCATCTACTGGGGCTCGCTGTTTTTTGTCATGTGTCCACTATCTCAGCATATATAATGAACACATTTGTGTCCTTCTTCATTATCAGGAATCATAGTATAATAAATTCACAAAATAGGGAAGTTTCAATGACAAAGATATGTAATATACTCTCATTTTTCTCTATAGTTCTAGCCAAAGCAAATACAGCTTCTTTTATTCCACTCTTAACTAATACTATGTCTCAGATCACACAGTATATACATACATACATATATACATACATACATACATACATACATACATATATACACACATGCACACACATATATATCATATATATATGCTTGTTTTTGTGTTTGTGTTTGTGTGTGTATTTATATTAATAAACAGCTGTGAAGTGTTAAAGAATCAAAGAGTTTCAAAGAGTCCTGAAGGAACAATGTTAGGAAGCTGATAGGGAAAGAAGGATCTGTGTACTGAGAAGATCATGGAATCTAACTGAGATGAAAAAACATTTAGAGAAGCTATGTGCTGCTGACTGTTGCCTGAAGAATCATGCTGCAGGATCAGAGTTGAGCAAAGTCGAACGAAAGGTAAGACCATGTCCAGAGGACTTAATAATCAGATGAATGGATAAATGGCAGTACCAGATGGTCAAACAGGAAGGTAAGTAAATAAAGATTTGAGTAGGCCAAGTCAAGAATGAGAACAGAGCCAGTTAAGAGTTCTCTATTAGTCTCTGATGCATGCACTTGATGTTCAGGTGTCAGTGGGAGCCACTGCCATCTCCACAGTGTTTGCCTCTTCATGAGATCTCGGAAAGGGAGATGGACCCTTTCCTTGGTCTGGTGTATCTGATAAGTTCTTGGACCTAGTTTTCCTAATTCACTTTTCCTAACCTTATGTGAGACTAAGGTCCCAATCCCCCCCTGATATATTTATATTGTAGCATCTTTTATGCCTACACAAGTAAGGTTTTTATCAGTCAGTGATATGTGGTAGGTACAATAACACTATAGCAAGTAAATAGAGACTGAAAAATAGCAACTTAAAGATTAATATATGTAGGTGTGAAGAGTTGGTTTTAGCAATTAAGATCATTTTTGCTCATTGAGAGGACCAGGGTTGATTCCTAGCACCCACATGATGGCTCACAGCCATCCACAACTCCAGGTCCAGGGGAATCTAACACTTACTTCTTACCTCTGCAGGACCCAGGCATGCACATGGTACATATACTTAGTGAATATACATGGTACAAAACATTCATACACATATAATAAAATAATTCAATTTAAAATTTAAAAGAAGACTAACATGTGGAAGAAGCCAGTTGATAGACAAAAACTGGAATCATTTCTTCACCTGAGCTGTAGCCAACAAATGGATCATGCTCAAGAAAAATCTCAAGCTATACACACATGGGAAATGTGGGCTTCATGTACATGACATATAGTCATGGCCCAGAATGTTAGAGTGCATGCTTTCACCTCTGCTCACTATCATACTTTTTTCAGGAGTCTTTTTCTATTATTGATAAACTTTATTCTTGGTCTGATGACTTGCTATAGGATATAAAATCCTAGATACTTTGGGTGCCCCTGTGAAATACTACAATGGCTGTCCTCCAAACTCAGATTCCCACCTATGACAAGATGGTACAGTTACAAGTCATCCCAGAGATTGAGTCATCCTTCATCCTTAAAATCACAAGCTGCTTGTAAAATAGAGTCTGAGCAAGATAAAGCCTTGAAAAAAAAATCACTGTTTCATGTAATAGAGAGTAACGTATGGAAAGACACAGCCTAATCTCAGTAATTGTTAATGAAATTGGTCACAGCCACTGTTCCAGTTTCGAGGGACATGAGCAATGGTGATCTCTGCATGCAATGCCTAATAAACATTTCTTCACCAGCTTCACCATCATATCATGGCCATCCATCATTAGGGATTCAAATAGTGTGCTATATACTCTCAAGGGGATTTGCTTCCTAAGTGCTTCCTGCTTAAAAGCAAGGTATATTTGGCTTTGTTTACAAGGATTTAAAGATAATACTTCATTATATCTTATTATCTCAGACAGACAGACAGACAGACAGACAGTGGTGGCCTGGTATGTGTGAAAGTGCTGACCTCGCAACAAGCCTGGAAGACTCTGTCACTTGCCTTCAGTAAGGTAACTAAACAAGTACTAGAGAAAATCAGGAGAAAGAAAGGCTTATGGTTGTAGTACCAGCCTTGGCTGGCTGAAGCTATTTTTTAATCATTCGTGTTTTTAGCTGAAATGAAATGGTATGCTATTTAATATCCTTTTTCTGAAAATATCTCATGCTTTTGAGGAGACTAAACCGTTGCCAGATCTTACAACTAAGTTAAAAATATTCCCTGAGATCATGTAACCTTACCTATCTAGCCTACTATGTTGTTGTGTATTCAGCCTGTTTAAGATTAATCTGTCTTAAGAAAGCAATGTAATCAACCTTACCATGTCTTAAACTTCTCATACAGTCAGCTTTTATAACCTAAACTAACTGCATAGCTTTAATCTTAAACTATATACTTTTCCATGTATGTTTGTATGTATGTTGTGATGGTTTCTTGCTGATAGCAGCTAACAGGTTGAAAGCAATGTTAAACAAACCAAAGAAAAATCCCATAAATGATGGAAGCCACATGTAGATATAGGTTAATTACCTGTGTTTGGTTTTGAGTGCCATTCTTAGTCAGTTGTGGGCAGTAAAGTAACTTCTCTTATAAAACTCTGATATAGATTTCTGGAAAAAAATTGTCATTCCTTTCTCATAACTTATTTATTTTTTATTAGATATTTTCATCATTTCCATTTCAAGTGCTATCCCCAAAATCCCCTACACCGTCCCCCAAACACAAAAGAACACACATGATATGCACTCACTGATAAGTGAATATTAGCCCAGAAACTTAGAATACCCAAGATACAATTTGTAAAACACATGAACCTCAAGAAGAAGGAAGACTAAAGTGTAGATACTTCGTTCCTTCTTAGAATGTGGAACAAAAGGCCCATGGAAGGAGTTACAGAGACACAGTTCGGAGCTGAGACAGAAGGAAGGACCATCCAGAGACTGTCCCACCTGGTGATCCATCCCATAAACAATCATACCCTATTAATTATGCTGTTCAGAAAATATAGAGCAAAGTCCTTTTTTAGGGACAAACAGGCAACACTGACAGGCAATAGGGGCAGTACAGGTGACACACATAAAGCTGACAGCAAACAGGGCTCATACCACAAATTACAGACAGAGGGAAGACACAGGGAGAGAAGTGAAGAATACCCATTTGGACTTTCACTAGGGCTCTCATTCCAGGTGGAAGTCTCTCTTTTCATTACTTAATAAAATATCAGTGCAGCATGCTGATATGAAAGATACGTTTCCTAGGACTACATTGTCAGCAATGGGAATGTATCCTGAACATTCAGTCAGAGACAAGTGCTCTTGAATTCCAAAGAATAATAGCCTACCCTTTTTTGGTGTGCATGCCTCACCAAACTGTTCTCTGAATAAGTAGCAGAGGAGAGAAATAGACAGTTAGTGTGTGATACTTACAAAGAGTGAGGGCGGGAGAGAAGAATGTAGAGAAGCCACCTCAAGAAGATGCTGCTGGTGACCTACCCATGTTTAATGTTAAAATGTCAGCACCCACAATTATGTGCCCAAGGATTTTCTTGATCTTCAGATACTAATTTTCCATCTTCTGTCCCAGTGTTCTGGGGTCCTTCTCATGCTTATCGCATGTGTATTAGTCAGGGTTTCTTTTCCTACACAAACATCATGACCA
Organism: Mus pahari; assembly: GCF_900095145.1. NCBI lineage: Eukaryota > Metazoa > Chordata > Mammalia > Rodentia > Muridae > Mus > Mus pahari. The sequence goes on along the minus strand of NC_034613.1, from coordinate 8,368,365 downwards.
AGAAGCAAGTTGGGGAGGAAAGGGTTTATTCGGCTTACATTTCCATTGATCACCAAAGGATGCAGGACTGGAACTCAAGCAGGTCAGAAAGCAGGAGCTGATGCAGAAGCCATGGAGGGATGTTCTTCACTGGCTTGCCTCCCCTGGATTGCTCAGCCTGCTCTCTTATAGAATCCGAGACTACCAGCCCAGAGATTGTCCCACCCACAAGGGGCCTCTCCCCCTTGATCACTAATTGAGAAAATGCCCCACAGATGGATCTCATGGGGGCATTTCCCCAACTAAAGCTTCTTTCTCTGTGATAACTCCAGCTTTGTCAAGTTGACACAAAACTAGCCAGTACAGCATGGTAGGCACTAGACCCTCTATGTGGTAGACAGGAGTTAGGGCATAATTATTCCAGTTCCATTTTATTCCAGGTGAGCTCTTATTTCTGTATCATCTCTTGACATTTACTCCTGGCCTTATATTCTACTTTTTTGAAAGTCCCAGGTAATATAAAAGCTTAATAAGACAGACAACCAACGTAACAGGCAAAACTTTCAGAAAAGTAGAGAAAAACATTTCCTGAAGAAACATACTTAACCTAAGAAAATCAACAGAAAACCTTTTAGCATTAAAGAGTTTTATAAAATGTCAGGTTAAAGATAAATACACAAAAATAAATCACTTGCATACATGCCAGAAAATACTGCTGAAGAAAAAGAACTTAAGTAGAATGCATTTTTTTTTACCAAAGTTATTAAAAGTTTTAATACAATTCCAATTTAAATAGTTAAATTTACAGAATGACATAATTACTTTAAAGTTTAGTTGAAAAAGTAGCAGAGATAATTGAACAAGATGCAAGAAAGTTCTAAAGGTCTGCAAATTTTTTCAAGGGTACAGTAAAAAAAAAAAAAGGTAAGCAATAGATACATGAGTGGACTTAGTCTGGAAAGCTGACAAGTAAATCCACAGGGGAAACTGCTTTTCCTTTTAATGTTTTATGGAAATACTCCAGATTCACATGTAGATTTTGTTGTTGACAGGCTTTCATTGTGTAGTCCTGGCTGTTCTGAAATTCACTCTATAGATATATAGACGGGGCTGGCCTCAAGGTAATGGCATTCTTGCTTCCCAAGTGATGAGATTACAGATGTATGCCACCCAGCTCAACTTTACCTGCATTTTAAAGCAATAATATATCAATTCCTTTTGGGCTTTATTAGCTTGTCTCAGTTATAATCATCTCAAAAACTGTAGGAAAATATCACAGCCAAATTTTTACACTAGCATAATTTGGAGATCTTAATCATAGTTACCCAGCTTTAGTTATACTTATGTGTGTGTTCAGTTTACATAACTAATACCTGATAGTTTATGTATCTATAACCACATCAAGAAACAGATAAATTCCATCACAAAACATTTCCTGTTTGTGGCTATTTTAATCATGGGTACATTGTTCAGATGCTATTCACCTTCTGTTCCTAAACATGTAAGCAAATAAACTTTCAGTATTTCAGTATCTTCGTCATTCTAAGAACAGTCAAGAGCTTAGTCATTTTTAGAATATCCATTTGGGTTAATTTTCATAGAGTATCAAAATTTATGTTAAGATTCTTGAATATGTTGTATTTCATCATTAAAGAGAGATATTGCAACTGCAACAGGTAAGAATATAAATAAAAGGGATGCACATTAGAAAGGAAGAGTATTTGACTATATTTACAGACTATATAACAGTCAGAGGAGAGCCCAGGGAAGCTACCAGAAAATCCAAAGCATTAGTTGGTGTGTTCACTAAGAATGTAAGGCATGAAAGAGGCCTTTAGAAAAGCTCAATTTTTTTTTTTTTTTTTTTTTTTTTTTTTTTTTTTTGGTTTTTCGAGACAGGGTTTCTCTGTGTAGCCCTGGCTGGCCTGGAACTCACTCTGTAGACCAGGCTGGCCTCCAACTCAGAAATCTGCCTGCCTCTGCCTCCCGAGTGCTGGGATTAAAGGCATGCACCACCATGCCCGGCCTCAAATTTGTTTTAATATACTCATAGTGAACACAAGATGTGCTGCTTACAGTTTTGTTAACTTATCCCAAGCCAGGGTTATATGGGAAGAAGGAATTTCAGTTGAGAAACATCTGCATATATCTGGCCTATGTGTAAGCCTGTGGAACATTTTATTAATTAGCAATTGTTGTAGAGGGCTCAGCTCACTGTGGGCAGTGCCACAACTGGGCATGTAGTCCTGAGTTACCGAGTCATATATAAAGCAGGCTGAGAAAATTGGAAGGAGCAAGCCAATAAAGTAACCAGCACTCGTCTATGGATTCTGCTTCTATACTTCTACATTGTAGATTTTGTTGTTGCCAGGGTTTTATTGTATAGTCCACTCTGTCCTAGAACTCACTCCTTATGTAGTGAATTTCCTCCAGGTTTCTACCTTGAGTCCCTGCCTTGACTTCCCTCTTTTCTTCTCAAGTTGTTTTTGGTCTTGATGTTTTGTCACAGCGATAGAGAAACAAACTAGTTACAAAGAAAGTGGGATATAAGCATGCAATACACTATTCATAGTTACTTACATAAAATTAAATTCTTAACAAATACAGGAATAGTATCCGGAAAACATGTAAATGCTGATAAAATAAACCAAATATAATCTAAATAATCATTCTCTTTCATTGGTAGACAACACAGTGAAGGTGTCAGCTCATCATTAATTTGCTTACAGGCTTAATTCAATCACCACAAAACTCCCTGACAAATTTGTTGTAGATATAGACAAGCTTATTCTTGAATATGGAAAGTACATGCCTTCATATAGCTAAAATAATATTGACAAATAATAGGCCTAATATATAACTAGTGTAGTCAATATAGTGCACTGTATGCAGAAAGATATGGCATGTATATAAGGCTTATATTATGGCATAACTTTCTTTGGGTTTATCTTCCTTGAGATTCATTTGATTTGTACCTTTTCCCAAATTCAGGATGTATTCAGCCTGATATATTTATTTATTTATTTATTTATTCATTCATTCATTTATTCATTCATTTATTTTTGGAAGTTTTCTCTGTACGAATGCCTGTGCACCATATGCATTCAGTATATAAGAAGGCCAGAAGGGGATGACAGATCTTTGGATCCTTGGATATTGAGCCACAGGGTTTGAGGGCAAGATCCCCTGCCATAGTCTTATTTTTTTCAGTCCTGGGGTTTGGATTTGCTTTTCCTTCCTGTCATTTTCCAGAGTTCTCTTTTAGTTGTATCTTACACGCTCTACAGATTTGTTGTTCATGGGGAAAGAAAAATCTTATCCAAGCTGAAACTTCAGAGTGATTTGTGACAAAATGCCAAATATGTCTGTCTTCATAGAGAAAGAATTATTTTGATATATAGGTAATCTTTACAATAAATCAAGCCCTTCTTACATTTGGAGATTTGAACTAGATGTTTTAAGTGGTACTGTTAGTGGAGGTTTGTTGTGTTCTTGTTGGAATAAATATGTCACTGGGGTGGGCTTTGAGAGTTCAAAGAGTCAGCTATTTAATATTTTCTCTATACTGTAAACTTACGGTTCAAGATGTGAGCTTTCTACTTGGTATACCAGTTACCATGTCTGCTGCTTCCCCAACATGGACTCTGCTGTCCCTCTGGAACTTCCTTGGCCATGGTGTTTTATCACAGCAAAAGAAAAATAATTAATACAATACTTAACTGGCCTTTCATGCAGAAATTAACCCAAAGTACATGACTTTATATGGATAAATAAGAAATTGATTACTACATAAGAGAATTTATGTCTGTGACAACTCACCAGATCTATAACTTCAGTCTAGTTGTGAGGAGAACATGAGACAAATCCTAATTCAGAGACAGTCTATGAAAGAGCTTACCACAGTTTCATAACACTTTCAAGGTCTTTGAAAATGTCACAGATCACAGGAGACTAAGGAAACCTGACAACGAAATAAAATGTATTATCTTTTTTTTTTCAAGATTTTAACAGAAAAGGGCTCAAGTAGAAAAACCAGTGAGACCTTAGTAATATCTAGAGTTTGGTTCAAAAAAAAAAAAAAAGCATAAAGGAATTAAATCCTAAAAGTTTCCCTTATACCTGCACTATGCTTTGCAAATAATTTAAACTCACTGAATTTTAATTCACTATTATAAACTCTGTTCTTGGATACTTAACAGTGAAAACTGTATAGTGTTCTTAAATGACTTCATATATCAAAGGTATTAACTAAAAATACTATGATTTATATTACTTGGAGTAAATGTAACATTATGATTGACTACATAAAAGAATTGCCCTTGTTCTTAGGGTGGTATCTTATCTCCTTTTCTCATTTTTCCCTCTCCCTGGGGAATTTTATCATTTTGTTCTTACACCCTTTTTGTTTTCTCTATTTCCTGTTGTGTTTGCTACCTTGGACATTCTGCTCTGCCTTATAACCTTATTTTATTTATTAGATGAGTGACTTCCTCTAGAATTATATAAATAGAGTAATCACCAAAGAATCTTTTTAGCCTCTCATTTGCTGCTATGAACCCAGAATCACATTATCCAGCACCACTGAGCCCAGTAAAACACACAGTCATATTTCTTTGCATTCTGGGAACTCACAAAAGATACAAAATAGATTTTTGATAAACAGAAAAATAAATTTGTCATAGGTTTAAACTACTAGTCACTTTCTAAGGGTAAATAGATCTGGCTGTAGAGGCATCATTTTCCAGTTTTTATATGGTAAATAGTGATTTTCTTTGTTCTAAATTTTTTCCATAAAATAAGTGGCTGATTTTGACAAGTGTATCAGTTATTCGTCTATGCTACCTAGAGCAGTCATATTTACTGGGCATTTTGATGGAAGCTTACCAATATCCTTGTTTTCCTTATATGCATTCTTAGACAAGAGAACAAGCCTAAGACTATATATATATATATATATATATATATATATATATATATATATATAATTGCCAATCTAAAAATATGTAATTATAAGGAGTATAAATCTTAATCATCTGATGAACTACTACATCACTGCCAAGAATTGCCAAAGAATTCCTAGAAGCAAGGTTTATGATCCTGTTTACAAGTAGAGACCACATATATTTTTACATGGTACACCAAAGGCTTTTCCTAGTAGTTCAAATTAGATCTGGGTCATTAAACATTCTCAGAAATGAAGTCTTACTGAACAATAGTGGCAAGGGGCATTGTGTTCAAGACTGTGTTCACAATGCCAATATATTCACTAAAGAATGCTATGTTTAATACATAAGAGAAAACAAAACTAGTAACTAGAAAAGCTTTTAATATCATATAATTTACTTTTCAGCCTTTTCTCAGCACTACAGATTAAAGCCAGGGCCCCTATTCACATTAAACAAATATTCTACCATTGAGATTTGAGCCTATACTTTAAAGTTTTAAGTAGAAAATTAGGTAGAAAAATATTAAATGAAATGTAGTACCAAAGCAAAGCAATGATGATTTAAAATTAGAGAGATTTTAATGCTGAATAATTGAATTGGTAAAAATAGAAATGGGACACAATGATCCATAATTCTCATGATAAAAACAATTACTTCAATGATAATGGTGAAACATTTAGCTATATTTGTATAATTAAATGAAAATCAACATTATCTATTTTGAAAAAATAATATTTATAGTAAGTTAATATTTTTAGTATATATTTTGTGGCTAAGTTTATTTGTAGCATACAATATATTACTTATTTACTTTCAAAACATCACCAATACTGAATAAAATGAAAGATATAACAAGGAGTATAAGATATCTTAGAACTCTGGGAAGATTAAAAAATTCAAAGGAGAGATATACCCAAAGAGTTGCACTAGTACAGTTAGAGAGGAACAGCATTTCAAATTAGACAGAGTATAGAGTTCAACAGAGTAAGAACTAAGAGATCAGTAGCAAGAAATTAATCCATCATCACTACATACAGAAGAAGAGAATAATGAAAGGATAAAGTCAGTAAGAAAATGTCACAAAAATATAGGCATGAAGTGAAGATCTGACTCAAAATAATGACAAAACCTATGGAGAGAAAGGTGGTTTGAAATGAAAGCCTGTAATAGTCTTCCCTAGAGAAGAGTCCCCAGTTATCCAATATCAGGCAGCCATCCCTGATATTATGTATGTGTGTGTGTATAAATATGTATGTGTGTGTGTGTGTGTGTGTAACATTATATGGTTTGAATATATAGTATTTATGTATTTAGATATGTGTCTAAGTGTGTATGTATGTGAATGCTTGTGTGTAGGTTTATGTATATGTATGTGTATGTCAAGAATTAAAGAAAAGGGGTGCAATAATTTGAGGAAGGGGTACAGGTAGGGCTGGGGAAGTGATGTAACTACATTTTGTTTCAGTTAAATTCAAATAAATAATTTCAAGTTTAAGCATGAATATGATTTCTTAGTAAACATATGTTTTATTTGCCTTTTGGGTTTTTTTTTTCCTTTTCCATGTCATCCTGGAGCCACAGCGAATACTTCAGTACTACAACACTAGGGATTTCATCATAAATCTGATCTCTTCCTATTGATAGTCATTTTTTTCCCTGTGATATTAGTCACTTCTGTAAACAAAGCAATTTAGGTCAGAATGAGTTTCAAATGCTGTTCCTCTCACTTTCCTACTGTGGATCTGGTGAAATCTAAAATCTAGAAAGCAGACCAAGAAGTAGTAATATAAGGCAATGAGAAAGACTGTAGAGAGGGCAAAAGGACACATAAGGTATAAAAAAAGGAAAGAATCTGGAGCAGGTGTACAGAGGAGGAACTAAGGCAGCAGCAGGCAGAGAATATTAGGCCACAAAGGTGAAAAACACAAAAACACTTAGTCAAAATATGTCCTAATAGTATCTAAGACATTCTATTCTTATCTTAAAAATATAAATGATTTATAAAAACTTATGATAGACCATTACTTCTCCACACTACCCCCACACACTCTAATAGACAAAGCCAGCTTCTTTGTTGTGTTTTTTTCCTCTTGGTATAGCAAAAATAAACTTATTGTTGATTAAAAGGCTCCTGCTCTTATTTAGCTGATGGGGAAAATATGTGAAAATAGAGACTGGGAGATTCCCTCCTGCATCTCATTTTTTTGGTAGATCTGAATAGCATTTTAGAAGCCACCAAGACAGATAATCTTCGCTGAACTCCTAAAATCCACATGTTTATAGTACTGGTGAAGCTTATATTAGTTTTTATTAATATAGTAACATTTGTGATTACTTTCTTTTATATATGGAAAATATTTTTTATTATTATTATTTTCTTTATTTACATTTCAAATGCTATCCTGACAGTTCCCTATACCCCTCCCCCCCCCGCGCCCCTGCTCCCCTACCCACCCACTCACAATACTTGGCCCTGGCATTCCCCTATGCTGGGTCATATAAAGTTTGCAAGACCAAGGGGTCTCTCTTCCCAGTGATGGCCGATTAGGCCATCTTCTGCTACATATGCAGCTAGAGACACNAGCTCAGGGNGTACTGGTTAGTTCATATTGTTGTTNCACCTACAGGGTTGCAGCCCCCTTCAGCTCCTTGGGTACTTTCTCTAGCTCCTCCANTGGGGGCCCTGTGNTCCATCCAATAGCTGACTGTGAGNATCCACTTCTGTGTTTGCCAGGCACTGGCATAGCCTCACAAGAGGCAGCAATATCAGGGTCCCTTCAGCAGAATCTTGCTGGCATATGCATTAGTCTGGAATGTCCATTTTAGTCTTAACCTTATGTCTTGAGTATGGTGACCAAGAAAATTAAGATAGAGTGTGTGGTTCTTTTTTTTTTTTTTTTTTTTTTTNTTTNTTTGTTTTTCTGAGACAGGGTTTCTCTGTGTAGCCCTGGCTGTCCTGGAACTCACTTTGTAGACCAGGCTGGCCTTGAACTCAGAAATTCGCCTGCCTCTGCCTCCTGAGTGCTGGGACTAAAGGCGTGCACCACCATGCCTGGCATGTGTGTTATTTTTTTTTTAAATAAATCATTTTGGCTCTTGAAACTTTCCTATTTTTCTTGGCAATCTTGATTTTGTGCTATACTCAGTCTGAGGCATTGGGTGGAAGAGCTCTATTTTCACTTAAAGGAGACTGGTCCATGAATGTGCTCTTCCCATCTTTCTCCTGATAAATGGTCTTCCTTTGCTTTTTCCTGAGTTATTTCCGTTCCTGGATTCTGATCTTGAATAAGCAGATGGGTAATTGAGATGGAGAACAGATTTAAATCTTTAGGATGCTTAACAAAAGCCAATGATGGACAACTGTAACTGGGCAAAACTAATTACATTTATGATGGTATTTTTAGAAGATTTTTAAATAAATCCAAATGTCAAATTTACTTTTTTACAAAAACAAAAAATGTAATGTATGTATGTACATTTTTGTGTCTGTGAGTGTATGTGTGTGTGTGTGTGTGTGTGTGTGTGTGTGTGTGTGTGTACTTCTTTTCCTCCTAGTAAAATGCCTTTAAAATCACTACATATGTCTGCCATTTTAGTCTAAGTTGACACTTGGTAAATTTTTTTAGGGAGAAAATTTCACGCTCCTTAAAAATGTACTATAAATAACACAGTAATATAAACATGAGAATAAAACAATATTGAAGCACAAGAATAAAACACATTTTTTCTTTATCACATTCAGATTATAGATAAATCAAGGACTCAGAGTAGGGAAATAGCAGGAAAAAGTACTAGTCAACAGTGAAGGTAAAGAATGACAATTCTAGAAATAAGGAAAGTTTAAACTTCAAATACAACTATGTATTTCCAAAAAAATGATTTTATATGGATTTTAATTATTTAAAAAGATTTTTTATGTAGTGTGTATGTTATTTATTTATGTTACATTTTTATTGGTTATTTTATTTATATTTCAAATGTTTTCCCTCTCCCTAGCTAAATCCTTTATCTCCCCATCCCCCCCCGATTCTACAAGGGTGTTCCCCCACCTGCCCACTCCTGTCTCAACTCCCTAGTATTCCTCTACACTGAGTCATTGAACCTCTACAGGAATAAGGGGTACCCCTCCTAATGATGCCAAATAAGTTAATCCTCTGCTACATATGCAGCTGGAGCCAGGGGGTCCTCCATGTGTTCTCTTTGGTTGATGATTTACCCCCTGGGAGTTTTGGGAGGGTCTGGTTGGTTGATATTGTTGCTCTTCCTATAGGGCGCTAACCCCTTCAGAGAAAACTATTCTCAAAAATAAAACGACTTCTAGGGGAATCACTATTCCTTATCTCAAGCTATACTACAGAGCAATAGTGATAAAAACCACATGGTACTGGTATAGAGACAGGCAGGTAGATGAATGGAATAAAATTGAAGATCCAGAAAGAAACCCACATACCTATGGTCACCTGGTCTTTGAAAAAAAAGCCAAAACCATCAAGTGGAAAAAAGACAGTATTTTCAACAAATGGTGCTGGTTCAACTGGCTGTCAGCATGTAGTAGAAGAATGCAAATTGATCTATTCTTATTTCCTTGGGCAGAGTTCAAGTTCAAGTGGATCAGGGACCTCCACATAAAACCAGATACACTGAATCTAATAGAAGAGAAAGTGGGGAAGAGCCTTGAACACATTGGCAACTGGGAAATTTTCCTGAACAAAACACCAATGGCTTATGCTCTAAGATCAACAATTGACAAATGGGATCTTATAAAATTGAAAAGCTTCTGTAAGGCAAAGGGCACCATCAAAAGGACAAAATGGAGGACAAAATGGCAACCCACAAATTGGGAAAATATCTTTACCAATCCTACATCCCATAGAGGGTTAATATCCAAAATGTACAACGAATTCAAGAAGTTAGATTCCAGAGAACCAAATAGCCCTACTAAAAATGGTGTATAGAGTTAAACAAGGAATTCTCAACTGAGGAATCTTTCCATATTCATCAATAATACTGAAACACTTCTCAGTTGTGTGACACATATAAATTAATGTTTTAAGCAAATGTTGGAAATAAAAAAAAAATCACTAGATATATCTATCAACCAGATTAAGTTTTGATTGTTTGCCTTTCAAGCATGTTGTATTGCTATCAAATTAAGCTGCCTCGCCATGATCCTAGATGTGTGTATGTGTTTCTTCTGTGGTAGTACCGCCATGATTTTTGCCCCAGTTTCGCCCTCATTCTCATTTAATTTCCTTACTTGATTATGCACACTTCCAAAGTGCTTTCTTTTTTTTTTAAAAGATGCATATTATTTTTAATTTATTTACAATAATGGTGTATCCTTATGAAGTACAGTGTGGTGTTTCAGTCCACTTAAACATTGTGTAATGATACAGATTAGAGTAATTGTCATAGCTGTCACCTCAACCATTTCTTCCTTGTAGAGAGACAGTCATAACCCCCTCTCTCTTAGCTGCTTGGAAATACTCGCTACTTTTGTTGTTTAAAAACAGTGATTCCTAGGTGTAAGACAACTTCAGAACTTATCCCCCTAAGAATCATAACTCTGTACCCATAAGTTAATCTGTCAGTCCCCATCTACCCTCTCTGTCTCTGCTAACTATTATTCTTTGCATCTATGAGATTGACATTTTTTTATGTTTTACAGATGATGAAATTAAGTAGTATTAAATGTATTCTAGCTTCATTAATATCATTACAAATGACAAGATTTAACTTTTTATTTCTAAATAATATCATCAGAGTCAGTTATTTTGCATTTAGCAGCAGAAAAATGCTTTGGGGAAATTTGTTTTTTCCTTATTTTCTCAATAATCTATAGCATTCTTTACTATTCACTTTTCATTTTAGTTTTTAAATAAGTGACTTGTTTATTCCATGACAGTATTAGGCACTTTAGGGCAAAAAGGAGATTTCATTCATCCTTCTAACTCCTACAACTCCAATGTGGTTCTCAAATAATGGTGTCTCAATAATTTTCATGCATGGAATTAAATGACAAAATAGTACAATGCAACTTTGCCCCTAGAAGTGATTGGTGTATACTGTTTTCACATAACATATGCGAATTAGTGGAGTTACATAATTGACATATAGAGAATGACAAAAATGAACAAAAATGGTTTGTGGTATGCGTATACATACTTTTTCTTAATTTTGACTGTTAGGAACATTTATTTTTACAAGATGTACTTTTCTATCTGTACAGATCAAATTACAGGCTTAGCATCTTCTCAATGTTGTACAATCTGAAACAGCAGAAAAAAATTGTTAACTATTCTACAAAGATGCTTGGAAGAAAATAGACATTAAAAACAGTTTTTTTCATAGTTATAATTGAGATAATTTTCAGATAAAAGAATGTGAAAATCACTTTCTTATGCAATGTACAACTGTCTCCATTCCCTAAAAAATTTCCTGAGTACAACTTTTATAAGATGTGTTACATGACACAACTAGATATTGCTGATCATAGGAGTGGGTTACTTAACAAAATCTCCAGTGCCAGGAGGTTTTTGTCAGGGACAAACTAGAAATGCCTAAAACAATACAAATTCTTATCAGTCCTCTTAGTTGCACACTGGAAATGAAGGATGAGACCCTATTTCAGAAGACACCATACATCTCGGTTGTAAGATATGAAGAAAACAAGCTGGACTAGAGCTCAAACCTCATCCATGCTGACTAGCTTTCTAAGTATAGTAAGGTTCAGTGCAGACAGATGGAGGATAAAAGGCATCAATGGATTTACCCAGGTATGAAGCCTATGAATTACAAAGCCAAATTATTAGTCAGGCTGTGCACACCTGTGCAATAGTGGCACAACTATTATGGGGAAACCAACCACCCTTTGATTGGCTTTGAGGCATACTCCACAGAAGGAAATCCATGTCTGGTATTGTAAGCCTAGTCAGCAACCTATATTTGGGAATATGACTCAAAAGAATAACTTATTACTGTTATTTAACTAAATTGACATGCCTTAGAATTATCTGTGCTTATGCCCATAGAAAAAAATTTTTCTCTTTGCAACAAATAGTATTGTAATCCAGAGACTTAACTTTCTTCAAGGTGCTGAAGATAAACGACTGCTGAGTGCCCAGATTTAAAATAAAAACACTATCCCTACCCTAATAAGGCTCAAGAAACACTGTTAGCAAAGAGTAAGAAGAATTTAAGAGACAGCAGATAAGTATTCTGTAAAATGTCATTCTGTAGGCATGACACAGCCATTGCATGAGGCTATACCCTTTACTACTGAACTAAAGCTCTTAACTGATTCTGGAAGAGGAGGCAGTCTTTTACTTCAGTTGCAAAGTCATGGTTACACAGACAACCCTGATCAAATCCAGTGGATCAAACCAAACCAAAATATATACACAGAAATATGACCAAAACAAAGGGAAAAGGGAGAGTACACAAGGATGAGAGAGAGACAAAAGATGGTAGGGGTGAGAGAATTATGCAGTTGAAATTGTCAAATGCAACTACAAGTTTTGAAACTTGTTACATGAGACAATTATGTTTAATGTATCAATGAGCCTCCTAATTAGGAACCAGTGTACACAAATGAAAAGTAAAACAGAAAATCAAAGACATGAGTGAATCATTCGTTTGGCTTTTATCTTGAAATAAGTTTTGCTGAGCAATCCAGGGTTGATGTACAATCTTCAGTCCCTCTCCTTCTTTCCCTCTCCCTCCCCACTCTTTCTACCACCCTCCCCCACACAAATAAGTTGCAATGTTCTGAGCATATGTAGAGCAGAGACCACTAGACAACCCTAGTATAGTGCTGAAAGCAAACAGGCCATATGTCTTGGTTTGAATATTCATGGCCCAAAGAATTGGTACTATTAGGAAGTGTGGCCTTGCTGGAATAGGTGTGTCACTGTGGGTGTGGGCTTTAAGACATTCATCCTAACTGCCTGGAAGCCAGTCTTCTTTTAGCTGCCTTCAAGACAAAAGCTGGAACTCGCAACTCCTCCAGTCCCATTTTAGCCTGGATGCTGCCATGCTCATGTCTTGTTGACAATGGACTTAAGCTCTGAGCCTGTACGCCAGCCCTGATTAAATGTTGTCCTTTTTAAGAGATGCCTTGGTCATGATGTTTATTCACAGCAGTAAAACCCTAACTAAGACAACATACTCCTCCCCTTCCTCCTCCCAATCCCCTTCTCCTTCCTTTTCCATCTCTCACCTCCTTCTCTTCCCACTCCTTTCCTCCTCTTCTCCTCCTTCTCACTGAGTACAATTAAGGCAGCTCAAATATGTAGGGATATCTACCTGTGCCTGCTACTGTGTCAATGGCCACATCCCTGAAGAAAACTGACTAATCATCGCCTAGCAGATAATACTTTCCAGTCTTCAACATTTTTATTAGAATCTTTAGCTAATTCTTTTTTTTTTTAAGCTTTATTTATTTATTATATGTAATTACACTGTAGCTGTCTTCAGACACTCCAGTAGAGGGCGTCAGATCTTGTTACAGATGGTTATGAGCCACCATGTGGTTGCTGGGATTTGAACTCAGGACCTTTGGAAGAGCAGTCGGGTGCTCTTACCCACTGAGCCATCTCACCAGCCCTCTTTAGCTAATTCTTTATGACACAATTTTCAACAAACATGAAATTTAGAAAAACATTCTGCCTTTAGACAGTCTTCTCTGAAATAAAACAATGAAGTTAGAAATCAAGGTGATCAAGATAGTTTTTGAAGTCCAGATGTCTTAAAATTAACATACACTTGGGATTGGGGAGATGTCTCAGGAGTTAAGCACACTTGCTGTTCTTTCAGTAAGACCTAGACAGGAGTTCCCAGCACCTTCATCGTAGCTCACAAGTACCCACAACTTCAGTTCTAGTATCTGTGGGCACTGCATACAGGTGGTGCATTTACATACATACAGGCAAAACAGTCACACACATAAACTAAAAATAAATATTATCTCTTTTTAAAAATATACAATACTTGCAGTGACTAGGGAGAGCCTAAAAATAGAAATTAGGAAGTATTTATAAGAGAACAAGAATAATGGAAGTTGAAATATATGTAGGATGCAACTACAGCAGAATATATAGGGTGATTTATACATTTTAATATTTAAATTGATCTATAGATATATTACAATTTAATGGAATCCAGGGACACATACATATATACAAAAATGTATGAGCTCATTCTAAAATATTTGTATTATTTTATATTGCCATGAATATTAATGAATTTTAAAGAACATTTTTAAAAGTCTTTTTTTCTTACCTAAAATTGGAGTTAAAAAGTTATATGCAGTATTGCAGCAATGAACTATTGACCCATAGATTGGTAAATTGAGCAATGAAACAAAATCGGAGTGTGAGAAACCATTGATTTAATATATGAGAACTTCACATGAGACAAGGCTTTTCTTTTGAAAATTAGTACAGAAAATAGAATTCCTTCAAGAGAAGGTGACATCACAATTGATGCACACACACATAAAAAGTTTTGGCTTTTAATGAATCTTATTTGAAACGGCACAAAGGGAAATAGCAGTAAAATAACTGGAAAAGTGCTGTGGACTACTTAGTGATATATATGAAAAACAGCTATATATTGTGTTGTTCATGCATTCCTGAAACACAGTGCTCTGAAAAAAAAAGTTGGAAAAGAATGTACACATCTTAGTTAAAGTATGAAGGTCAGAAATTATGAAAATTTAACTGTTTTAATTTTAGTGATATATATCTATGTATCATATTATGAAAATAATCAATGATTTGCCAGTATGGTTTCTTGTTTGCACAAACTACTTGCATAAGCATTGCAGATACGTTCAAATAGTGTATATTAAAATAAATCTACCTCTGTCCTTTGTTCCTAGGTTTCAAAACGTGTGAGTAAAGTCTGCTGAAGGAGTTGTTTCCTCATATTTACCTCAGAAAATGCAAAAGGCACCATGGGAGGTAATTTCTCTACTCATATTCAGAAGGTCAAGGTGACTTAAAGAAATCAACATTTATTCAAACATACTTCTTACAGTTAAAATGAAAAAGTGGTCAACATCATTAAAAAGCATATTTTGGGGGTTAGAAATAAGTGTATGAACTCCTGCAATGTCTCTTTTCCTCCAACTCACTGTGTTTTCTTTACTGTATTAACTCCTTATTGTCAAGAGTCTTTGTGTAACCTAATGTAAGTTAATGTGCTGAAGAATGCTGAGACAGAAGCATGAATTTGCTAGGATGTTGACAATGTTAAAGTCAGTAAGGGAAAGTAGGAAAATGTGGATTTGCAATTGAGTTATTAATATTAACAAATCAAAGTTCATTTTGCACCATTCCTCAATATGAAATTCAATTTCTGACTTAAAACTGTCTATCAAAAGAGAAAAATGGGTGTCATCCAAAAGGTCCAGACATAACAGTATCATCTCTGTAACTCTGAGGTACAATCTGAAGGTTTGAGTTTAATTGCCATATTCTTTAAAAAATTTACTACATTTAGATGTCTCTCTCTCTGTGTGTATGTATATGTGTGTGTGTGTGTATGTGTGTGCTTATGTGTTTATGTGTTTATAGTAATAGGTATACCATAGCACATACATGGAAGTCAGAAGTAAACTTGCAACTTGCTGGAGTCCATGTCTTTACTTCCATGACTTCTACTATGAAAGTATCTTAAATTGAAGCCTCATTTTCAGGCTTTGTGACAGGGGCCTTTAACTACTGAGCAATCTTGCCAGTCTTAAACTAATATATTCTTTTTAAAAATATTGTATATACTTTGTTTTTCACTTAACTAGTTATTTTATCATTTTCTTAAATGTTTGTTATTTCTTTGGTTTATGGATATTAAACATCATTCCTACTATTTTGACTGTATGACCTACTTAGCCTAGTAATGAAACTGCCCACTAGGAATTAGTAGGCTGTTAATTATCCCTACACCATCTGTAGCCTACTCTAACCCTCTCCACTTTGTATTAACCATTTTTTTATTTTTAAGCTTTTGTATGTTTTCAAAAATAATTATTATATCTCATATGAATTTAATGGCAAACAAAAACTACCATCAATTTAATTTATAATATTAAATCTTAATATCTTCTTTATTACATATTTTCTCTTTTTAAAACTTTATCGGGGGCTGGTGAGATGGCTCAGCAGGTAAGAGCACCCGACTGTTCTTCCAAAGGTCCTGAGTTCAAATCCCAGCAACCACATGGTGGCTCACAACCATCCGTAACAAGATCTGGTGCCCTCTTCTGGAGTGTCTGAAGACAGCTACAGTGTACTTACATATAATAAATAAATAAATAAATCTTTAAAAAAAAAAAAAAAAACTTTATCTATTTATTTATTTATTTATTCTCTCATAAAATTCATCCAGACCATAGCTTCCCCCCTCTTTTCCTCCCAGAATATCCCCATCTCCACTGTCCTCTATTTATTTTCAGAAAAATGCAGGTCTCCCAGTGATACTAACCAAACATACCCTTACCATAGCAATATGCAAGTAGACAAGGCATAAATTCTCATGTCAAGGCTTGACAAGACAACACATAGGAGGAAAACGGTCCCAAGTGCAAGCAAGAAGAGTCAGAGGCATACTGACTCCCACAGTTAGAAGTACAACAAACCCCCAAGCTAAACAACCATAGCATGTATCCAAAGGATCTAACATAGACCCATGACAGCCCTGGGAGTGCTACGTGAGTGTTTGTGAGCCCCTATGAACCTTAATTAATTGGTATCTCTGGGATGTGTTCCCTTGGCATCCTCTGACTTTCTGGCTCCTAAATCTATATCTCCCCTTTCTTCTGTGGGTTTCTGAAGTTCTATCTAATGTTTGTCTGTGGGTTTCCATATTGTTTCCATCGGCTGCTTGAAGAAGCCTCTATAATGATGAATGGTCTAGGTACCAATCTATGAAAATAGCAGAATACCATTTGGAATAATTTCATTGACTTTTTTGTCAATCAAGTTTGGTTCTACCCTAGGTCTCTGAGTAATTAAACCAAAATTTAAATATAAATATTATTTTGATCATATTCTTCTCTTCCCCCAAGTCCTTCCAAATACTTTTTATCCACCTAACTTTATTTTATTTTTTTAAAAAATCAATACAAAAATCCCTCAGTACGGAGACAAAGTAATAAACACCACCACAAACAAGCAAACAAAACAAAACAAAGCAAAACAAATGCACTGTGCTGGCTAGTTTTATGTCACCTTGACACAAACTGAAAGGAAGGGACCTCAAGTGGGAAAATTCCCATAAGACTGCACTATAGGCAAGCTTGTAGAGTATTTTCTTGATGGGTGGCATATTATAGGCAGTGCCATACCTAGGCTGGTGGTCCTGGGTTCTATGAGAAAGCAGGCTGAGCAAGCCATGATGAGCAAGCTAGTAAGCAGCACCCCTCCATGGTCTTTGCACAACCTCCTGCCTCCAGGATCTTGCACTGTTTTGAATAACTGTTCTGACTCCCTTCAATGATGAATATTGATATGGTACCATAAGACAAACTATTTCCTTCTCAAGTTGCTTTTGGTCATGGTATTTCATCACAGAAATAGAAACCTACACTAAGACAAATACCAAACTATATCCAAAGAAAAGCATGCAAAAACAAACAAACAAACAAACAAACAAACAAACCTGTGGAATCCATTTTATGTTTGGCCAGCTACTCCTGACCATGAAGCCTATCCTTGAGTGATTACTGTACCCAGCATCACACTATTGCAGAAAATTGATTCTCCTTCTCCCAGCAGATATAAATAATCATTCAGTTGTTGACATTTACCCTAGTGGCTAGGCTCTTTCTTAATCTCTCTCTCTTTCTTAAAATTAATAAAAGCAAAGTTGGAAAAACCCCACAGGACACAACCCAAGAGAAGGTACAAGAATAAGAGCCCCACTCATATGCATAATCAGGAATCCCATACATACACTGGAAACAATAATTATAAACAGATGCAGACCCATGCTGGTTTCTTCTGATTCTAGGAGATCATAGGAGTTCTTCTCTTGTTGATATAGAGAGCTTGTTTTGTTGGTGTCCTCTACTGGTTTCTTCCATTGTATCTCACTCTTCTTCCTAGGGATTCCCTGAACTGTGAGGTAATGTATTTGATGAAGACTTCCTATTAGGGCTGATCACTCCAAGGTATTGTTCTCTCTACATAATATCTGGCTGTTATTCTTTGTATTTGTTCCTGTCTGCTACAAGAGGACCCTTCTCTGATGATGGCTGAGCAAGGCACTGATCTATGAGTATAGCAGAATATCATTAGGAATCATTTATCACTACATATTTATAGACCAGTATTATTTGAGTTTATTCCAGAGCCTTTGACTGTCTGGTCTCAGGAAATTGGTTACTCAAACAATGTGGAAAACAGTTTAATTTTTGTGGAATGGACCATAAGTGAAAACAGTTCTTTGTTGGTTACTTCTGTAAGCTTTAGGCTGCACCATTTCCCTATCATAATTTGTAGATAATACACCATTGTAGATAAATGGTTTTTGGTTGGCTTGGTGTTTAAATATTTTCTTTAGTGTCATGTAGAGTACCATCTGGTACCAAAGATGCTTGAACATATGGTTGAAGTCTCTATGTAGGCACCAGCTCAACATCTCCATTTTCTTTCATTTTTTTCCTTTATTTTTAATTTTTTTTTATTTTTTAATTTTTTTTACACTCCATATATTATTCCCCACCGCCTGCATCCACACTCTGATTGTTCCACATCCCATACCTCCTCTCCACCCACCTGTGTCCACGTGGATGTGCCCCCACAGGCTACTTGACCTCTAAAATCCCTGGGCCTTCCAGTCTCTTGAGGGTTAGATACATCATCTCTGAATGAACACAGACCCTGAAGTCTTATACTGTATGTGTGTTGGGGGCCTCATATCACCTGGTATATGCTGTCTGGTTGGTATTCCAGTATCTGAGAGATCTCTGGGGTCCAGGTTAATTGAAACTGCTGAAACTCCTACAAGATCACTTTTCTCCTCAGCTTCTTTCAGACTTCCCTAATTCAACAGCAGGGGTCAGCTGCTTCTTTCCATTGGTTGGGTGAAAACATCTTCATTTGATTCTTTCAGCTTCTCCTTGGGTCTTTCAGAGGGCAGTCATGGTAGGTCCTTTATGTGAGTGTTATGTAGCCTCATTACTAACTCCAGGACTTGGGACCTCCCCTTGAGCTGGATCCCACTTTGGGCCTGTCGCTGGACCTTCTTTTCCTCAGGCTCCTCTCCATTTTCAACCCTGTAATTCTCTCAGACATGAACAATTTTGGGTCAAAGTTGTGACTGTGGGATACCCCTTCCTCATTTGATACTCTGTCTTCTGCTAGAGTTGGGCTTTATAAGTTCCCTCTCCCTACTGTTGGGCATTTCATGTAAGGTACCCTTTGAGTCCTGAGAGTCTCTCACCTCCCAGGTCTTTTGCAAATTCTGGAGGCCCCCCCAACATCCTATCTCCCATGGGTGCCTGTTTCTATTATTTTTGCTGGCCTTCAGGGCTTCAATTATTTTCCCTCACCCAATAAACAGATCAGGTCCCCCTGTCCCTCCCACATCCCATTCCTGCCCACTTACCAACCTAGGTCTCTCCCTCCATCCCCACTTATGATTGCTTTCTTCTCTCTGACCGAAGTGTCCTCACTTGGGCACTTCAGTTTGTTGACCTTTTTGAGTTCTGTTGATTGCATCTTGGCTATTCAGGATTTTGTTGTTGTTGTTGTTGTTGTTGTTGTTTTGTTTTTTGTAGCTAATACCTATTTATTAGTGAGTACTCAACATGCATGTCTTTTTGTGTCTGAGTTACCTCACTCAGGATGATATTTTCTAGTTCTGTCCATTTGCCTGCAAAACTCAGGATGTCCTCATTCTTAAAAGCTGAGTAGTATTCCATTATGTAAATGAACCACATTTTCTGTATCTATTCTTCTGTCGTGAGACATCTGGGTTGTTTCCAGCTTCTGGCTATCAACAAATAAGGCTGCTATGAACATAGTAGAGCTCGTGCTACTTTTGGGTATATTCCCAAGAGTGATATAGCTATGTCTTCAGGTAGATCTATTTCTAATTTTCTGAGGAACCTTCAGATTGATTTCCAGTGTGCTTGTACCAATTTGCAATTTCCAGCAATGGAGGATATTCCTCTTTCTCCACATCCTCTCTAACAGGTGTTGTCACCTGAGGATTTGATATTAGCCATTCTGATTGGTATAAGATGGAATTTCAGGGTCATTTTGATTTGCATTTCTCTGATCACTAAGGACTTTAAACATTTCTTTAGGTTCATCTCAGTCATTCGAGATTCCTCAGTTGTGAATTCTTGGTTTAGTTATATATTCCACTTTTTAATTGGGTAGTTTGGTTTTTTTGTGATTAACTTTTTGAGTTCTTTATATATTTTGGATATTAACCCTCTATTGGACGTGGGGTTGATGAAGATTTTTTTTCCCCAATCTGTAGGTTGCCGATTTGTTTTAAAGATTGTGTCCTTTGCCTTACAGAAGCTTTACAGTTTTATGAGGTCCCATTTATCAATTATTGATCTTAGAGCCTGAGCCATTGGAGTTCTCTTTAAGAAATTTTCCCCTATACCAATGAGTTCACAGTTCTTTCCCACTTTCTCTTCTATTAGTTTCAGTGTATCTGGTTTTATGTTGAGGTCCATTTGGACTTGAGCTTTGTACAAAGTGACAAATATTGGTCTAATTTCATTTTTCTACATACAGACAGCCAGTTAGATCAGCACCATTTATTGAAGATGCTTTCTTTTTATTCCATTGTATACTTTTGGCATCTTTGTCAAAGATCAAGTGGTTTTAGTTCTGTTCCTTCAATTCTATTCCATTGATCAACATGTCTGTCTCTGTACCAACACCATGCAGTTTTTATCACTATTACTCTGTAATAAAGCTTGAGGTCAGGGGTGGTGATTCCTCCAGCTGATATATATATATAACCAGGTTTTCCCTGGTTTCTAGGCACCTGGGAGGGGGAAGATTATGATCTTGGTGCTGTCATTTGTTCTTATCTTTGTTGTGGGTTTTTCCTCCATGTTATGTCTTTCCTCTGTGGTTCTTGTGAGAGTGTGGTGACCATTTGTTACTTGTAGGAAAGTATTCTGGAGTTCTGATATGTATGGATATTGGGGGCTTCCATGTATAGTGTCTTTCTGGGTATTAGAAATTACAAATGGGGATGTTCTGAGATTATGGAGGGACTTCATAGAGGGAGGAAAGCAGGATATTCCACCAGGATATGCTTAGTTAACATTCTGAGTTCTGTTTAATTACTCTACTGCATTTAGGGTCAGAGAATGAGGAGAGGCCATTGCAGAAGTTAAGATGTGGGGGTGAGACTGAGCGTTTAGAGTAAATGGAGAAAGAGTTGAAGAACTTCACTGAGCCTATCTGCTTCCCTGGCAGGAGTGGCTTATAGGTTATTGGGAGTGCATTCTGGAATTGGAGTCTGAATTAAAGCAACAAGTAGGGGATGGAAAGATCTTTGTTGGTCAGCAGATAGTCTGCTGTAGAACTGTGCATGAGGCTGAGGAATTGTATTTGGAGGAACTGAGGGAGAAGTGAATATTTTGTGTTAGTCAACTTTTTCATTTACCAAAGTGGCCTGTTGGTTCCCATGGAGTCTGTTTAATTATTATTATTATTTTGATTTACTTTTTTATCTACACCTTTTATTTATATGTTTGTATGTGTACCTGCTTGTCTGTATGTATAGCACTTATGAGCAGGTACTGAGCATGCCAGAAGACATCAGATTCTTTGTAACTATAATTACAAGTGCTTGGGAGATGTTCAATATGCGTTCTGGGAACTAAACCCAGGTTCAAATTGCTAAGCAACCTTTCCAGAACTTAATTTTTCTTTCTTTTTCAGAATGTAATATATGCATCCAATAAAATATTATCACATCCACCTGTTCATTATCTACAAATCCACCCATACACCTCTTAACATATTATGTTCGCAGTGTCATGTCAAATAACTTCTCAGTAAGGAGTGGAGACTCAGGATTTTCTTGCCCATCTATGAAGGAATTTTAACAGGTTTGATTTTGTATTGGCTTTGTGCAGTTAAGTATAGCTGCTGTGAGTTTATGCTTATCTTAATTCTAGAAGCCAGGATTCCATAGCATTCCTCTTTATTGTGTCTACTTCTTAATATTGCCTATCTCCTCTTCTGAGGTGGTAGTAATATTAACACAGATGTCCCATTTAAGACTGAGCAATCAGACTCTTATCCTCAATACTTTGGTCAGATTTGCACCTCACTATTGACTGCTACCCACTATAAAAGTGTTTTTCCTTGCAAGGTTCAGAGTATGTTGGGTCTATGATTATAAGGATAAGTATTTAGAAGGCAATTTGATGGCATCAACATTTAGCAAAATAGCCAATCCCAAAACAAAATAAATAAACATGAAAAGGCTTGTCTGTTTGAGTTATTAAGCTTATTAAAAATTATCATGCGAATCTGGGGGAGTAACTCAGTGGTAGATTGCTTGTATACCATGCATAAAGTTTTGGGATTAATCTGCAGTGCCTCCCAAAATAAAGTAATGAACTAAGAATGAAAATAAAACTACTGTGGATAAGCAACAACTCTCTTAATTCTAAGTTTTAAATTAATTTTGTTCTTACATAGCTTCATTTAATTCCCTATCCATACAGGGTAGTGGTGTTAAGTTTGGCCTAAAGATGTTTCTGTATATATTAAGTTATGTCTAAACTGGTCTAGATATAGTGGACTGTAACCAAACTCTAACCCTGTTACTCTTGAACAAGAAGTAGACATGCCCTACTTGACTGTCAGCCAATTGCAAATGGTCAATTGTTTAGAGCAAATTCACAAAAACAGACAGGGACCATAACCAATTAGCTGCTCTCTATCTCATTACAGTGTTCTTCTCATTACTTCCCTTTCTTTGACTACAAATATAATATGCACATGTGGTTAAATGTGCATATGAACCATATGTCCTGGTTCAATGGGCCAACCTAATAGAACTGAATGTGTTTAAACTTTTCTTCAGTAAAATCTTTATCATCCTTACTTTACAGACAAGGAGATGCAAGAAAGGCCTTGTCAAGATACCATCACAATAATAGTGCTGAATTTTTACCAAGTAGAGTCTATCAGATAGCATTTGTGAACTAAACTGATATTTTCTCTGAATAAGATTCTGCTGATAGAAGTGAAGTCTCACATAATCAATTTGTCTAATGTTCAGTTGGCATTGTAAAACCTTGGGCTCAATGAATCATATGATTATCTAAATTTCTCTTTAAAAAGAACCCAGTGAGGTTGGTATATTACCAGTATTTGTCAGCCAATAAAAAGGATTCAAAGAGAATAAATGGTTTAAGGAAAGCCATCTATTTTTTAGATGGGACTAAAGGAAATATAACCTCTAGAACCTGCTTTTCTATTGTTTATATCTAATTTTACTTGGCTTCTTTATTACAGATGGATTAAAATGTCAACCTTTTGTAAAGATGCTTTAATGTGTGCACATGTTACATATGTTCCAGAGAGCATATACTTTGCAGATCAAACATTCTTTTTTTTTTTTAGGGTATCATTTTTTGCACATCACATAGAGAAATTTTTGTCTCTGCCACTGGTAACTGAGCCAGACATCTGACTGGTCCAGCCTGTCTGAAATATATTGGTCCCCTGTTCCATGTACATAAAACATTATCTACTCAAAATGCCTTTGGTGCATGGAGGGATATGAGTAAAACTGATAATAATTTTCTCATTCTGATATCTCTAACTCTATAATAGATCACTCTAAATTTAGTTGGAGACCAAAATATCTCAAAAAATCCACTAGTAATTATTATTATTATTATTATTATTATTATTATTATTATTATTATTATTAATTACCTTTCTGAGGGATTTTCCAGTTGCAGTCAAATGGTAGCTTGGCTAAAGTCATCTGCAAAGCTTCTTTACTTAGCCTTCTTATTGCTGATGCTACCTATTACTAGAGATGTGAGTTGGGGACGTAAGCCAAGTATCTATATGTAACATTGCAACATGGCTTGAGCTTCCACACAGCAGGGGAAATGCTTCCACGAGATCTAGCTATAAGGCATTTTCTCAATTAGTGATCAAGCGGGGAGGTCCCCTTGTGCATGGTGCCATCTCTGGGCTGCTGTGTGGGGATCAGGTCCATATCCATCTTGGAACTGGGAGCAAAAAAAGAGCAAACAAATGTAGACTTTCCAGAGCTGAAGGGAAATGCAGGCCCTGCAAATATTTTCTCTTGACTTCTCTGTCAGTAAAGCTAACGCCATAGGTTCTCCCTGGAAGGAGTCATTCACACACCACAGCTGTTACAGATCCCGCCTGAGGTGCTGCCTCCCTAAC
Source organism: Mus pahari (assembly GCF_900095145.1). Lineage (NCBI taxonomy): Eukaryota > Metazoa > Chordata > Mammalia > Rodentia > Muridae > Mus > Mus pahari. Next base: position 8,344,016 of record NC_034613.1, on the reverse strand, counting down.
CTGAGTTTGAAGCATTAATGAGTTGCACCTCAGAAAATTTTCTCTCAATGATGAAGTTAGGAAATGATGTAATACACATGGAATGATATAATCAACATGATTCTTACAAATTAAAAAAAGCTTATAAAGCAAACGCCAACAAAAAACCCTTGACTTCTTTGTGTTTGGTGATTGTACTTTACTCTACAAGCAGAATTTCTCCCTTATATTTTTCATGAGAACAGCTGTTATCCCTTGCTTTCAAATTGCAACTATGAAAGCCATTGACGAGCTTATGCTGGCATCCTTTCTGGAGATAGCTCTTCATTCAAACTTTTTACTTTTATGCTGCCTGTTAAATGAGATACAAGTTGGGAACATCAGCCAAAGGTCTACATACCTCACTTTTCTATGTTTTCATGTGATTCTGGATCCTGCCAAATTGAGAATGTTAACTAATCACAGTGTGTTAGCAATCTATCCTCTGTTATAACAAAATAACTGAGAAAGACCAACTAAAAGGAGGAGAATTTACCCTCTTTCTATCCACCTCCTGTGTCTATTTTATTTCTCCTTCTGAGTAAGATTCAAGTGTCCTCTCTTGGGTCCACCTTGTTACTTGACTTCTTTGTGTCCATAGCTAGTAGGGTGTTTAACCTCTACTTTTTGGCTAATATCTACCTATAAGTGATTACATACATGCATGTTCTTTTTGGTCTGAGTTACCTCACTCAGGGTGATATTTTCCAGTTCCATTCATTTGCCTGCAAATTGCATGATGTCCTTGTTTTTAATAGCTGAATAGTATTCTATTATGTTCATGAACCACCTTTCTGTATCCATTTATTGGTTGGGAGACATCTGGGTTGTTTCTAGTTTCTGGCTATATTTGAATAAAGCTGCTATTAACACAGTTGAGCAAGTATCTCTGTGGTAGAATGGAGCAGTCTTTGGGTGTATGCCCAAGAGTGATATAGCTGGGTCTTGAGGTAGAACTATTTCCAATTTTCTGAGAAATTGCTAAATTCATTTCCAGTGTGATTGTACAAGTTTTAACTGGGTGGAAGAGGGTAAGAGGAGAAGAATGGGATGGAGATATCAGGTGTAGGGAAAGCTAGAGAGGGAGAATGGAACTCAGAGGCAGGCACAGGTAAACATCCCTAGGATATGGCAGAGACCTGGGATGGGGGAGGCCTCAGGGAGTCTATGGGCAACTCTAATGGATACTTATAGCAGTGGGAGATACCGAGCTTAAAGTGGCCACCTCCTGTAACCAGGCAGGACTCCCAGTGGAGGGCTAAGGACACCAACGCAACCACAAAACCTTTAACCTAAAATTTGTCTTGGCTACAAGATATACAGGGACAAAGACAAATAGAGTAGGAAAGAATGGCCAAACAATGTTGGCACAACTTGAGATCTATCCAATGGGCAAGATCAAATCCCTGACACTATTAATGATATTCTGTTATGCTTGCAGACAGAAACCTAGCCTAACTGTCCTTTGAGGGCTCCACCCAGCAGAAAATGGAAACAGATGTACATACCCACAGCCAGGTATTAGGTAATTTGGGGAGTCTTGTAGAAGAGTTGGGGTAAAGGACTAAGGGACCAGAATGGGATAGGGATGCCACAAGAAGACCAACAGAGTCAATTAACCTGGACTCCTGGTGGCTCCCAGAAACTGAACCACCAAGCAAAGAACAAGAATGGGCTGCCACACACACATGTAACAAGTGGCAAGATTTATCTTCATGCAGGTACCCCCAAACTAGAGCAGGGGCTACCTCTAATTGATTCCCTGACTAGGTATCCCCTTTCCCTAACTGAGCCCTTTGCCTGGCTTCTGCAGTGACTTAATGTACCAGGGTGTGGAAATATTGCGGGGGGAACTCTCCTTTCTCAGAGGAGAAAGGGAAGGACAATGGAAGGAGGGTCTATGTGAGGGGGAACTGGTAATAGAAGGGCTACAATAGGGATATAAAGTGAGTTAATAAATAACAAATGGGAAAAAAAGAGAATTGTATTTGGCCTCACAATGTGAGATGTTTTAGAGCATGGTCAATTGGCTCAATGGCTTTTAGGCTAATGATGAGGTAGGTCTCCACTGCAGGGAACTTGTGGTAGAAATAAATTGTTCATTATATGGTGAGCAGAAAACAGAAAGGTAGAAAGGAGCAAGGGACATAATGTCTTCTTGAACCAAATTCCCTCAATAACTTAGTCCCTCTACTTAGTCCTACCTCGGAAAAGATTTCACCACCTCCCAATATCTTAGTAAGCTATCAGTCCACAAATAGATTAATTCCTTTAGGGGACAGAAGTCTAATGACCTAATAACCACCTAAGGCCCTATTTGGTGTCAAGCTTTCAATATTTGAGTCCATGCAGTAATTTCAGGGCCAAGTCATAAGGAGTAAGTTTCGGTCATGAAAATACTATACCATAATGCTCTCAAGAACAAGAACTGGTAATAATAGAACAGTGAAGCCTCTGCTTTATGTTCACCCACTGTCTTAGTTAGGGTTAGTATTGTTATGAAATACCATAACCAAAGCAACTTCAGGAGGAAAGGATTTATTTACCTTACATTTCTACATCATCATTCATCATTAGAGGAACTTAGGACCAGAACTCAAACATGACAGGAACCTGAAGGTAGGAACTGAAGGTAGGCCATAAAGGGGTGCTGCTTATTGCTGTGTAACCTATGGTTTGCTCAGCCTCCTTTTTCATAGAACTCAGCATTACCAGTCCAGAGATGACACCACCCACAATGCCCTGGGCCTCCATCATTGATCACTAATTATTAAAATGTTCAACTCTCTTGCCTACAGCCTGATTTTATTTAGGGATTTTCTCAAATGAGGCTCCCTTCTCTCCAGTGACTCCAGTGACTTGTGTAGAGTTGATAAAAATTAACCTGCACAACTGACTCCTTGTCATCTTGACACACAAACACATTACATTAGACAATAAGCTTTCCTTTCTCATGCATTCCAAGGTTTCACATTAATAGAAACATCGCAGTATAGAGTATCCCAATTTTTTCCCATTTTTTATTAGATATTTTCTTTATTTACATTTCAAATGCTATCCCAAAAGTTCCCTATACCCTCTCCCTGCCCCTGCTCCTACTCCCACTTCTTGACCCTGGCATTCCCCTGTGCTGTGTCATATAAAGTTTGCAAGACCAAGGGGCCTCTCTTCCCAGTGATGGCTGATTAGGCCATCTTCTGCTACATATGCAGCTAGAGACATGAGATATAGGGGTACTGGTTAGTTCATATTGTTGTTGCACCTATAGGGTTGCAGTCCCCTTCAGCTCCTTGGGTACATTCTCTAGCTCCTCCACTGGGG
>NC_034613.1:8334948-8340042 GCF_900095145.1 Mus pahari | reverse complement strand
CTGGATCCTCTGGTAGTACTATGTCCAATTTTCTGAGGAATCACCAGACTGATTTCCAGAGTAGTTGTACAAGCTAGCAATCCCACCAGCAATGGAGGAGTGTTCCTCTTTCTCCACATCCTCGCCAACATATCCCAAATTTTAAAAGTACCATTCTTTAAAACTCCAAACACCTAAAAATTTAGTCTCTTTAAAATAGCCAGTCTCTTTTAAATTCCAAAGTATTTTAAAATTCAAAGTCTCTCAACTGTATGCTCCTATCAAACCAAAAATAAATTATGTTCTAACTTCAAGGGGAGAGAACCAGGGCACAGCAACAATCTGCACAGAGCAAAACCGAACTTCAAAACCATAAATAACCCACTGTCAAATGACCTGGAATTCACTCAAGATCTTCTAGGCTCCTTCAAATGGCTTGGGTTATATTCTCCAGCTCTTCTCACTGCAGCATACACAGCTTGTTTTCTTTCTTTCTTTTTGTTATTAGATNTTTTCTTTATTTACATTTCAAATGTTATCCCCTTTCCTGGTTGCCCCTCCAAAAACCCCCTATCCCTTCTCCCCTTGCCTGCTCACCAACCACTCACTCCCACTTCCTGGCCCTGGGATTTCTGAGTGAGTTAACCCAATCACAAAAGAACACACATGGTATGTACACACTGTTAAGTGGATATTAGCCCAGAAGCTTGGAATACCCAAGATACAATTCACAGACCACAAGAAACTCAAGAAGAAGGAAAACCAAAGTGTGGATACTTCAGTCCTTCTTAGACTGGGGAACAAAAATACTCATGGGAGGAGATAGAGAGACAAAGTGTGGAGCGGAGACTGAAGGAAAGGCCCTCGAGAGACTCCCCCACCTGGGTATCCATCCCATATACAGTCACTGAACCCAGACACTATTGTGGATGCCAACAAGTGCTGACAGGAGCCTGTTATAGCTGTATCCTGAAAGGCTCTACCCGTGCCTGACAAATACAGAAGTGGATGCTCACAGCCAACCATTGGACTGAGTACAGGGCACAGCCAACCATTGGACTGAGCACAGGGTCCCCAATGAAGGAGCTAGAGAAATGTTCCAAGAAACTGAAGGAGTTTGCATCCCCATTGGTGTAACAACAATATGCACTAACCAGTACCCCCAGAGCTCCCAGGGACTAAACCACCAACCAAAGAATACACATGGTGGGACTTGTGACTCCAGCTGCATATTTAGCAGAGGATGACCTAGTTGGTTATCAATAGGAGGAGAGGCCCTTGGTCCTGTGAAGGCTGTAAGCCCCAGTGTAGAGGAATGTACAGCTTGTTTTATAGGTTCCACCTCATTCCATTCTACTGCTGCTACTGTTCTTACTTGCAAGCCTTTCCAAAATTCTGAGGTTTCTTGCTGTTGCTGGGTTCCACTTTCACCAAGTCTCTCCTAGACTTTCTTCACAGACTCCAGTTGGCAACATAGTGTCCAGCCTCAGTTGCTTTCTATGACCCCTTGTATCCCTTCTAACCACCTGACAGACTCTTATACTGCCATCTTTAGTGGTAAGCTTGAGGTACAACATTGCCAATCCTGGAACACAGCTCTGTGTACTGACCTTGAGGTAACAATTTGAAGATTTCACCTCAGTGATACTGGTCCTTTCTTGATCAAAGTTGACTTTTCTGCCTTAGCTGACCAGCACCTATGGTTCCTAAAATGTCACTTTAGTGTCTTGCTAATCACAGCTAATTTTGCAGTTCCAGGTGACAGGACAAATTCTTCAAACATAAGGTCCAGTAAAGTTTTGCTTTCTTCTAAAACTCGGTAAGCCAGACCTCCATTGTCAGCACTGCTCTCTTATTTCCTAAGCTCCGATGCAGCGAATCTTTGAGCTCTCAGTACTCACTCAACTGCTTTTCTAGTCCAATGTTTCTTTCTTGAGAAACTTGAAGTTATTGTCATACAGGTTTTGACCCTATTACTGAGGCTATGGAGTGCTCACAAAAAGGTATCTAGCATGACCACACTCTGAAAGACCCAACAAACAGTTGAGTCATATGCATATATTTGCAGCCAACTGATGGATAGAACTAACTGACCCTTGTTGTTGAATTAGGGAAGCTGAAGAGAAGGGGGATCCTGTAGGAGGACCAACAGTCACAATTAATCTGGATCCCCGAGATCTCTCAAACACTGGACCACCAAACAGACAGCATACACCAGCTGATGAGGCACCCAACACACATACAGTAGAGGACTGCCAGGTCTGTGCTCATTCAGAGATGATGCACCTAACCCTCAAGAGACTGAAGGCCGCAGGGAATTTAGAGGTCAGGTGGGGTGGGGTGGGGGCATCCATATGGAGATGCGGTGGGGTGGGGAGGAGGTATGTGATGTGGAGTGGTTGGAGGGTGGATGGAGGTGGGGAACGGAATATGGAGTGTAAAGAATGAATCAATTTTTAAAAACTACACAACTTTATTGATATTCAAATATAGTTTCTTGATCTATAATCTGTGGGATTTGATTACACTCACATCTCTACCAACTCCTCTGAGATTCCTTACTGATTTTCAACTCAACAAAGTAAATACACACACACACACACACACACACACACACACACCTAAGAAGCTTGATTCATTTTCTTCTATATAGTTGAATGTGTGGCCTTCTACCTTAGGTTGTTTGTCATAACAAAAGCCACATTAACCATTTTTTTTTTAGAGTGTTATTGCAAAATGCCATAAACAATGTCTAGTTTGATATTTAATATAGGAATGTCATGTCATATTTTTCATATTCCTAGAACAGTGTATTTATTTTACATCAGATAATTATATACTGAGTCTAGATAAGTATTCTGTGTACCCCAAGTTATGCTATAATTGATAAACTCATATCTAACAGATATTTTATATTCATTACCAGAAATTTAAGTGTAGTTACTTTTTTAATAAATATGATATAATAAAGTCTTTGACTTAGTGTCTGTAAAAAAAATATATTAGCACAGTTTGTGATTCCATTAGCTGAGAAAAAGTGGAAACTTTATACTAAGAACATCTTGGGTTTTGTCTTGTATCTCCTCCCTTTGCTGATTTTAATGTGTAGTAATCTGTAAGTCTACTAACTTTCACTAGGCACTTCTAACAAATCATTGAACACATAAATGTTCCTATGTGCCTCATATTTGTAATTGTTTTCAAGTGCATGAGGATTTCTGAACTCTGTGGATACCATGTTGATTGTCACCAGAATTAACATACCAACTTAAGTATATTATGTCACATATGGCAAAATTTTCTAGCAAAATATGATTATTATATTGCCACAATTTCTTTTTCTTTTCTGCCACTGAGTTTTCACAGCAGCATGTTCAGGATCTCAAAGTAATATTACATAAATTAGCTGGAAGGGGTCTGGAAGGGAATAGGAATATTTATCTATCTGTTGACAACAAGATTATTGAATGAAGTGGACTATAAAGGAACCAAAATTCCTACAAGGGAAATGCCTCAATGACAGAAATCAGGTGAGATATATTGGCTTCTTCATGGTTTCTATAGTCTAACAGATCATTGTGGTGGTTTGATTAAGAATGCCCTCCATAGGATCATATATTTTTAAATGCTTAGTTACTAGTGAGTGGAACTGTTTGTTGGGATTAGAAAGATTAGGAGGTGTGTTCTTGAATGAAGTGTGTCATTATGGGTAGACTTTGAGATTTGAAGTGTCATGCTAAGCCCAGTCTCTTACTCTTCCTAAGGATCAGGATATAACTCTCAGATACTGTTCCATTGTCTGCCTACCTGCTGCCATGCTCCCTGTCAAGATGATAATGCACTAAACCTCTGAACCTGTGAGCAAGCCCCCTATTAAATGATTTTTCTTTACAAGAGTCACCTTGGTCCTGGTCTTTCTTCACAGCAACAGAAGAGTAACTAAGACAATCATTAATGTTTCTCTTAGGGAAAAGCCAAATAACATGAAAATGCAGAAAACTGGCTTTTCAGGGTCTGTTTTAAAAAATAAAGCAGAGTACAGGAGAGTGAAGACAACAGTTTTAAGAATACAAGGAAATAACCAGCATACTATTGGAGACATAAATGGACTATAAGTTGTGAATCTTAACACTAAAAGTATAAAGAAAAAGTAAAGAGAGCAGGAAATCTACGATTTTCCATTGTGTGTCCCAATCATTGTATCTTGGAGAAAACTCTCAACCAGGTAGTAACCTATATATACAAACATTTTAATAAGGATATTGCTCCACTCTGTAGAGATTCTCTTTTAAACGTATTCCAAGAACTGGACAAGAGGGCAAATGCCTTTAATTCCAGCACTCAGAGAGCAAAGGCAAGTGAAATATCTTTGAGTTCAAGGCTGATATAGTCTAGATAGTTAGTCTGAGGCTAGTAAAGGCTTCATAGTGGGACTCTAACTTGTATAGAAAAAGCATAGCCAAAAATAATCATTTCAAGACTTAAAGGTCCTTGAAATGTAATATTGCCTATACTCAAATACCAAAATAGTAAATTATATTCTAAAAACTTAACATATCAGAGAGGATAAATACGTTTAAGCAACTAGAATATAAGGGGGTCTGTGTAACAGTCTAGGAAAAAAGAAGATATATATGCACATATGAAAAATTTAAACCCACGAAATTTTAGGATGTTACTATTAATGAACAAATAAAGTAGTCTTTGTCAGCATTCCTTCTGTGTTCTACCCAATAGTTACCTGGCAACAGCCAGGGAGACCTGGCTCGCTATAAAAGAGAATGTTTGGCCCTTCCTTCTTTTTGCCCTTTCTCTCTCCTCTCTCTCTCTCTCTCTCTCTCTCTCTCTCTCTCTCTCTCTCTCTCTCTCTCGACCCTTTCTCCCTCTCTCCCCTTCTCCCTCACCCCTCTCAGAAAAGAACAGATTGGTCACTGAAGAAAAGTAAATCCGTGGTGAAGAGAATAAAGACATAACTATGGAACTAGCTTTCTCTAGAAAAATGTATGTTCCTGAAGAAGAAACAAAAGAAATGGTAAGATAACAGGTTTGCTTAAGGAAGAGAGAGAGAGGAGAGAGAGAGAGGAGAGAGAGAGAGAGAGAGAGAGAGAGAGAGAG
>NC_034613.1:8320670-8334853 GCF_900095145.1 Mus pahari | reverse complement strand
AAGAAAGAAAGAAAGAAAGAAAGAAAGAAAGAAAGAAAGAAAGAAAGAAAGAAAGAAAGAAAGAAAGAAAGAAAGAAAGAAAACAAAACAAGCCACCTTCTATTGCTGAGCACAGAGAATGGTTAACAAATAGCCACTTACATGTTTGCTACATGTTTTGAAATCTACACAAAAGAAAAATGTGCCTGGATGAAGAGCAGTGAACCATGCCACCAGACAGAAGAACTGGTAAGATTGTAGCAAAAGTTCAGAACCCAGAACTCTTAATGGAAAATGGCAGGAGTTCATTACCTTCCATCCAGACTCCTGTCCTGGAACAGGTGACCACTATGACATCCCACTAAAAGGACTATAACAACTGGTCATGTAGCATAGAGCCTAGAGTTCTCCATGCTAATGAAGTACCTAGATAGGCCCCAAGGGTTTAGCTACTAAGCTTCCCTTCCTGGGCATCCTTTCCTACAAAAGGTATTTTAATCTCTGGTCCACCCTGAGTTAGTTTTATGCATTCTTTTTTGCATGAATGAACAGTTTGGACAAGAAAGGCTGTTTCTCTCATCAAGGAGTACCACCTCTGAGGAGTGCATAGAAGTCCCACAAGCCTGACATGCAGCCTAGGGCCTCTGTGTTTCACCTACCCAAGTGGTGTTGTTCTAATATCCCACCCAGTATTGAAGTGAAATGTAGACCCACACCTGTCCAAATTAAAATAGTTAACTTAGGAAAGAATTATAATAAGCCCAGCATCATATTTACTGTGAACCTTAGACAACAATTACTATCACCATGTAATTTTGATGGTAAAAAGACTTGAGGGATAAAGCTTCATTTTCAGGGAAATTTTTTACTTTTAGAATATGCTATATATCTTTCTTTCCATTGTAAGAAAAAGGAATTCCTGTCTGCTGATGGCTGTCAGGTAAGGAGCAAATAAGAACCCTCAGAGAATGCGATTATTGTATCATCCCTAATCAGTTTTAGAGTAATCCTAAAGGGCTACTGACGGTGAAATCTGTGTCTAGAACTTTCCATTCAACTGACTGAAGCCTTGTCATAGTTGCATGACCTTCACATACTTTTGTCCCTGTTTTTTTTCAGTTATTGTTTGCCATACATCCAGACATATATTATCTTTCTCCATATAAATCTTTGCCTCAACCTCTGTTTCCAGGGAAACTGCTGTCAGACACGATTCATTAAGCCAAAGCAAAAGACATATTCTACTACAAAGTGAGGAATGGAAATTATAAACACCTGGAGAAAGAAAATGTAGTGGTGTAATACTCTAGATTTAAGCACTAAAACTACTTAATCATGCAGTTATTGTTGAAAGTATGCCTATAAAAGACAATGAAAATATAACAAATCAACTTAGAAAGGTGGGCTATAAATTAAATATTCAATAATCCTCACATTCCAAAATGTGAAATAACACATTGTAAAATCAAATATCTTAAACAAAAGACTAGGAACATGAAATGGCTTCTGTTTTTTTTTCTTTTCCATACACAGTGCTTATGGTTAAACAAATCAAAGGATTATTGTTTACATATGTATATGTATATATGTATATATGTATATGTATATATATATATATATATGCGTGTGTGTGTGTGTATGTATTTATACAATATAATCACATATGTAATAGATGGGTATAGTTGTTTATACTTGTAATCCCATTTGGGAGGATGAAATCAAGAAAAACAAGTTCAAGAATAGTCTGATCTACACACCAAGAAAGAGTATAAAAATGTTACCTACTATCTAAATTGAATAGGTAGATAACTGTCGAACAACCCTAAACTTATTTATGATTATGAAAAAAGCACAAAAGTGTACAAATTAAGTAGCCCAGTTTTATTGAAGATGGTGACATGTGTTGATCATTGTACAGTGTCAGAATAAATGCATATTGGTAATACCTTTGTATATATACAAACACACATATAACACACACACAAACACATACATACATACATACACACAAACACACACACATACACTTCCAATTAGATTATAATTTCTCTATATCCCCACATAGCGTACTGAAACATAAAGATGTATGTAAAGTTTTTTGAAATATATTTATGTCAGTGAAAATTTTTATATAATTAAAAACTTATTTTTGAACATAATGAACTAAATATTTTTATACAATAATATACTCTAAAACTATTACAAAAGTGTAAAGCATCTGCCAAAGAATGGTCTTCATAGATAAATAATAAATTAACACCTGCATAAAAAGCTATTTATCTTCCATGTACATATGTGGCCTTAAATGCATAGAAGCAGCAGGAAAGACAAACACAGAGCTGATGAAATTCCTCTGGAGGAAAGCTCAAATTGGTAGGATATGAGAGACTGGGCTAGATTGTATCATCTGCTCTTTGGATCATTTAATTATTGTAATACATCAGATAGTACAAAAAGCAATAAAAGTAAAATTTTATTCATAATGAGGAAAGGTTTGATAATTAAATAAATGATAATTTTAGATAAATATTTTTTAAAAAATTATTTCTAAAATACTTTAAATAATTCTTTGAGAGGTTCATATAATGTATTTTGATTAATTTCATCCTCCCCAAACTCCTTATATACCCTTCATTCCATGTCCATTCAACTTTGTGTTCTCATTTTATAAAAAGAGAAAAATATGTAATCTCCTGGTACTGGACTTACAAGTGGTCGTAAACCACCGTGTTGGTGCTGGGAACTGAATCTGGTTCATCTACAAAAGCAATAATCTATGTTAATTGCTGAACCATCTCTCCAGCCTCTGGTTATATAATTATCAACAATCTAGAAGGGCTTCCAAAGAAGTCCATCCACATAAATTGTTGTACAACAAAGAGTAGAGTGTACACAATATAGAAACAATAAAAATGAAAATATTTCCTGAAAATAAGAATCTGTTAAAATATAGTAGAATTTAATAAAGAAAAAAGCCACCAAGACCTGGAGACATATATTTGTTATAAAGTACTTGCTTTACATACACAGCAATGTAGTTTTAATCCCAAGCATAATAAAATGAATGAAAAAAATATGGTCATTAATGTACATTGAAACCTTGAGTCATACACATTTACCCACTTAAACACAAACTAAGACAATAATTGTTATTTCAAAGTTTTTTCCAAACACTGATAACAGTATGGGAACATAGTTCAGTTTGTAGAGTGCCTGTCTGGCATGCAGACTTTTGTGTTTGATCCCCGGCACTGTATGAATGTTGTGGTAGCAAATACATGTAATCCTTACAGTCAAGAGGTAAAGGCAGGAAGATCAGCAGCTCACGTCATCTCAGCTACTTAAAGAATTAGAGGCCATCTAACCCTGTCTCAACAACAACAACAACAACAACAACAACAACAACAAAAACAATAAATGCTGTAGACACTTGATCAAAACTATCAAAACCAGAACAATAATAGCAACAGTACAAATAGATATGAATAACTTGGTTTTTTACAACCCACTCTTCAGAGATTAAAAAAAAAATCCAGGCACACATCAGAGACTGAAAATACTTTAAAATACATCTGTAAGACAGGTGATCCTTCAGTGATATATGTAGCATGGCATCAATAAAATAGAATAATCATCTCTTACAGAATGACTCACTGAAATCAAAAGACACTGTACAAGAGGCTCCATGATGAGTTCAGTGTAAAGGTGTAACTTTAGGGATCCAGATATCCTTAACAATGTTCTCTTGCATGAAGACCAATTCCTAAAATGGCTTTTGATAAAGCTTTTGAAATGGTTTATTTGTGTCATTATGCTTGGGAATATGAGCCATATATATATATATATATATATATATATATATATATATATATATGCATCATGTGATTCAACAACTTATAAGCTCTAGTAAAAGCAGACTGAAGGATGGGGAAACAAGTTTCCACCAAAGTGATGAGGCAAAGTATATGCAGAAATTATAATTTTAATCAGGCTTTAACAAACTGTGGAGGTTTTCAGGGGTTAAATGTTATGTGGGGGAAATGTGACTAATAGCAGTTGAGCAATAGAGAGGGGTTACTGTAGTTTAAGCTTTTTTCTCTTCTACTGAAACCCTATTCTACTTTATCTTTTCTCATCCCAAATATCTGTCCCCAGAAGTGGCCGAATGTCTTATCGCAGCATACTTTCCTCAGAATATTTCCTGCTCCTCTATTTTGCTGTCTCAGAAATGCTGCATAGATTCTTCATTTCTTAGATTACATGGTGGGTTAAAATAGAAATAAGACAAGTAGATACTATTTCTCACTAATAAGAGCACAGCAGGAAGAATATTGGCCTTGCTCCATCTCATTACAACAATCATTAGCAGCACCCAGGTGAGTAATTGCCAGATGTTTGATAGTCCTCAGATTTCTCGCCTCTCAGAAAGTAGGGGAAAAGGATGCTGTGCCATGGTCCCCAGTGGGTTTCAGCAAGTGACTCCTTTGATCTTTACTCCTTCCTCTCCCTACTATCGCTTCTCATCTGTGTGGATGACTTTTGATGGCATCATATGGTCTGACACTTTCAGACAGACTTAGGTGCTTCAATATGCTTAGAATCAACTCAAACTAGCACCAAGTTTATCAAAGGTTATTTTGGAACAAAATTATAAATAGATTTAGGGACGAGAACAATGGGAAAGCAGAATAATTTGCTTTCTTCCTTACTCATATGATAGGTTGCCTCTGCAAATACAATATCTGGAAAACTGCATCTCTAAAGTGCTGTTACTAAAGTCTTCTCAGATGTAAAGAAAAGCAAACTGGGTTTTGAGATGTAAGGTGTGTGGTAGAGAATATGTTTTTCACAGTATGCTGCATTCAGGGTTATATTTCTGGGGCAACTCAATTTAAAAAGAAAGGGAATATTATCTCACACAGTCTAGATTTTAGCATATTCTTTTTTCCTTAGATTATGGCTTTATCTCTTCATTTGTACATTCTGAGAAGATGGTTCTGTCAGAAATTTAGAGTGATAATATGCTTGGTAACACTTTCACAAGGATGTCAAGGAATTTCAGCTTTTCACAAGGAGACTGTAGAGAAGGTTACATGGTATTTTGCCTGAATTTGTTTATTTCTAGGGGATATGAATCACTATAAATAACTTAGTCTCAAACTATACACCTGAATGTGGAGAACATCCAGGCTCCAAGTTAATTTTACTGAGAATTTGAGGTAAGAGGGTTAGGAAAATTAATTATATCCAATTAATAGCCAAATTCTATGTACTATTCATAGACTGCACTTTATGGTAGAGATCAAACTAACCACTCTTCTGTTTCACTGGGGAAAAGTCATGCCTGGTACAATAAACAAGGTAAAACTTGTGACCCCAGAAGTCAAAAGCCCTAAGGAGAAGCTGCCAATCTTGTTAATGTTTTCTAAATGTCCATGTTGTGAAACTGTCTTCTATATAAAAAAATATGTCTATATTCAGAGATTTGCGCCATACCCAATGTTGGTCAGAGAAACTTCTTGTTGAAATTGGCAGTGATTAATACAGAGATGTATTACTGTTCAAATTCCAGAGAATACACGACTGTGAACACTCAAAAGTATATGGGGCAACATTATCAACCACTGCCCCAAGGTTCAAAGGACATTGGAGAAAATGGCTGGAGAGGATATTAGACTCAGAGGATTGAGAGGAGTACTGTGAAATCCTGACCTGACCAAGCAGGAGGCATCATTATGAGTGTTAACATTCACCACAAAGACCAAATGGTGCAACACAAGGAACCCAATGTCAGAACATCTACTTGTAGAGGTTTCTGGCCAGACAAACCAAGTCTACTTTCAATCAGGTTGTGCTTAAAATATTATTTATGAGTTTAAGATGTAGTCACCTCTGTCCTGTCCTAGATGTTTCAAAAGATGAAGCTTCCTGGCTGGGAGAACAGAGCAGCTGTATTTGTGGTGATAGTCATAGATGTGTGAATTTTGCAAGTGCCCAAACTGAAGGTGTGTGGACTGTAGGTGAGCAGCTGGGCCCAAAGTTACATCCTCAAGGATGGGGGTAAGATCCTTGCCTTCAACAAGTTTGTCTTATAGTCTCTCAAGGCCTGAGACATTGTGTTCCTGTCCAGTACTTTTAAGGGATGATAGGTGTACCAGTCTTTTTGCAAAGCTCCAGGAACCACACACAGCCAATACCAAACCCTATGGCCACTCCACGGGCCAGAAGATCAAATGTGCCAGAAGTTGAAGAGCCAGTTGAGGCTACAAAAACTAACCTTAGATATTAATGTTAGTAATAAAGCCTTGGATGTTGAAAAAATACCCTAGCATGTATTAAGGAAGGGAGCCAGAGATAGAGCAACTAGATGCAACTAGAGAAATTGATGGATAGTGAGTAAGGGAAAGCACTTTTCTTTAGAACTGTGGCCCACTCCCATGAGAATGATCAGCACTAAGGAGATTCTGTCCATAAATAAGTAAAAAAGACGATACTGTCTTAGTTATGGTTTTACTGTTATGAACAGACACCTTGACCAAGGCAAGTCTTACAAAAAAACAACATTTAATTGGGGCCGACTTACAGGTTAAGAGGTTCATTCCCTTATCATCAAGGTGGGAGCATGGCAGTAACCAGGCAGGCATGGTGCAGGCCGAGCTGAGAGTTCTACATCTTCATCCAAAGACTGCTAGTGGTAGACAGACCTCCAGGCAACTGGGGTGAGAGTCTTAAGCCCACACCCACAGTGACACTCCTATTCCAACCAGGCCATATATAAACCATCACAGATATGAACATAAGGACATACAATGGAAGGGTTCTTGAGAAAGAATAGGCGATTGTGTGGAAATGATCCATCAAGATACACTATATCAGCAAATGAAACTTTCAAAGAATAAATTTTCAAAAATTAAGTGTTCAGTAGCCAAATAACATTAGCTGGTTTACTAGTCTCTACAAGAAAAGTAGCTAAATTATGATTTTTCTTTTGATGTTTTGGAACAATATTTAAGATTTTATCAGACAGAATGTGATAATGTTCAGAGTGAAAGTAGGCTATAGTCATAGTCACTTGAGGGAAAGAGGCATGAACTGGATCATCTTGAGCAGATCTGGAAACAAGGTTTCTCTAAATGCAAAAAGTATCCCAATTATTTTCCAAGCTTTTCACAATCATAGTGGTTGCTGCGACTGGTTCCTTTCTTCTCTCACCCTTCTCTCCCTCCGTCCCTCTATCTCCATACCATACAGCTTCATCTGGTCATGTTCACTCTGGATTCTCCCAGAGGTGTCTGCCTCTGGCTATGCTGTCTCATATATCTACAATAAGCTTTCACACACCTAGGGGCGGCCATACTTCTTTTCTTTTCCTTTTTTATTCATTTGGCATCCTCCTTCCTACCCATCTCATGTCCCCTATCCTGAAACTTCCTCCAAAATCCACAATCTCTTTTTAAAGCATTATTGCATATACATATAAACAAATAAATATGTAAATGCAGCCTGCTGAGTCTTCTCAGTGTTGCCTGCCTAAACAAAACTTGAAGAATCCCAACAATTGACATGCCAACTCAGATGAAAAAGTCTCATGCAATCTCACCCATAGATAAAAGGTAATTATGGCCTGCTTCAAGAAGGAGAATCATTATTTCCTATGGACAAGTCCCTGATTAGTCATCTAATAAAACTTATTTTAGTAGAAATAAAAATCTGTTCTGAGATCTGGATGTAGATTCCTACTAGAATCTAAAAGGAAAAACAAGGAAGATGGGTGATACGGCTATGTGGGTGAGCATGCTTGCTTTGAACGTATGAGGACCTGAATTTAGATCTCTTGCTGTAATGTGTGAAACTAGACATGACTTTATGTGCTTATAGCCCTACGGTTGGGAGGCCGAGAGAGAGGAACCAAGGGTTATTTTTGATTCTATATTTTATTGTCACATTGTCTTTAACACAAATTGGTTTTTTTGAAATAGTGAAAAAATTAACAGTTTATTATAATTAATTTTATTTAACAATCTAGGAAGTTTGTGGTCATCAGCAGTTCCAGTGAAATTTCAGGTGTAGCTGGGAATTCAGAAGTTTCAGTGGAGCTGTAATTATAGTGGACCTTGTAGATAACATACATGCACACTTTTGATAGCACATGTGAAGAGATCTCTCTAAAATTGACCTTGTTGGTTTCATTCTCAGCAAACTGACCTGGACTACTCAGCATGGCCTTTATTGTTCCTGATGTTAATCTATGTTCTCTTTTTACAATAAATTCATGACCATCACAAGATATTAATCTCACATACATAGTAGCATCATGGCCATCAAAGCCACCATAGGTTTTCTCCTCTCCATCCATTATGTTCTTATAAAAATCTATTTGATCTCAGAAGAAATTTAATAGTTTCTAGCCATTCTGGCAGCCACCACAGATGTAACCCCCAAGTACTGCCACAACCCCTATTCAGGGCTGTGCCCCAACACAAATTGTTAAATAGCATCCTAGCATACCTTTAGATTTGTTGAAAATTATAAAACCAGTACATAGAATTTCCACACACCCAATACTGTCTTTGCCTATTATCAACATCTTGTATTATCATGGTACATTTATCACAATTAATGAGCCAATGTTCATACATTACTAATACCCACACTTTATTCAAATTGTCTTAGTTTTTACCCAATGGTCCTTTTCTGCTCTAGGATCCCATCCTAGCTATAGATGATAGTCTTGGTGTCTGTAGAATTTTATTTCTTTTGATGATATGACAGTTTTGAGAAATGTTCATCATGTGTTTTGTAGAATGTCTTTTATTGGGATTTGTCTACATTTTTGTCACTATTAGAGTTCTTTGTCATGATTAGACTGTTTATTGTCATGACTGGGCTGTATGGTCTGTTTGGGATAGACCACAGATATGAATTGCCATTCTTAGCTCCTCACTTCAAGGGTACACATTGTCAATGTGACTCTGTTTCCTATTCATGCTGGCCTTGACTATCTGGCTGAGGTAATTCATGGTAGGTTTTTCCACCATAAATTCACTTTGGTGTCTCCTGACTATCCAGACTTTACCCTTTGGATCAAATTATGAGGCATGGCGACACTTGGAGAGTGAGAAGTTAGTTTCCATCCTTTTGAATGTAAAGTATGTAATTATTTTGAATTCTGAAGGAGATATTCATTTTTTGTGTAAGTGTGAAGTGATGAAGATGTACTTTATACTAATTATTTTGTTGCTGAAATTGGTTCAACTTTGGCCATTGATATCGATTCATCTCAATGTCTGCTTGGATCTCTGCCACATTCTCATATCATATCTGTAGTTAATCTAACTGTTTATTTGGTTGGGTGTTCAGTTTTTGGGAGCCACTAGGGCCCATGTTAGTTGACTCTGTTTGTCTTGTGGAGTGTCTATACTTTTCCATCAAGCCTTTCTGCAACTCTTCTACAAGACTCCCTGAGCTTCTTCTAATGTTTGCCTGTGGGTCTATGCATGTTTCAGAAAACTGCTAGAAAGAGATTCTCAGAAGACAGTTATGCTAGGCTCCTGTCTGCAACCATAATAAACATAATAGTGCATAGATTTCTTCTTGCCCATGGGATGGGTCTCAAGTTAGACCAGTCACTTGTTGATCATTCTCTCAGTCTCTGCTCCACCTTTTCCCCTGCACTTCTTTTAGGTAGGACAAATTTTGGGCCGAAGGTTTTCTGGGTGGGTTGGTGTCCTTATCCCTCTACTGCGAGTCTTGCCTGGCTACAGGAAGTAGCCACTTTAGGCTCTGTATCTCCCACTATGAGGAGTTTCAGGTAGAATCACCTTCATAAGCCCTCAGAGCCACACCCTTCCCAGGTCTCTGGCACATCCTAGAGATGTACCACCTTCTGCTTGTACCAATTCAATTTCCTGGTCCTCTTTCCATAACTCTCCCTACTTCTAATCCTGTTCACTCAATCCCCTCCACATCCCTTCTCCTACTCAGTTCCCTCCTTCCATACATCTACAGTGATTATTTTACTTCCCCTTTGGAGTGATACTCAATTATCATTCCTTGGGCCTTCCTTGTTATTTATCCTCTTTGGGTCTGTGTACTGTAGCATGGGTATCCCATACTTTACAGTAAATATCCACTTAGAAGTGAATATGTACTATGCATGTCCTTTGGGGTCTGGGTCACCTCACTCAGAATGATATTTTCTATTTCTAATTGCCTGCGAATTTCATGATGTCCTTATTTTTAATAGCTGAATAGTATACCAAACTGAGTCACTAACCAAAGGACATACATGGGCTAGACTTGACTCCCCCCCCCACACACACACATATGAAGCAGATGTACAGCTTTGTATTCTTGCAGTTTCTCCAACAACTGGAGCAGGAGTTGTTCCTGACTCTGTTATCTGCCTATGGAGCCTGTTCCTCTTAACTGGGCTGCCATGTATGGAGAAGGCATTAGGAGAAGATGTACCTAGTCCTGCAGTGACTTGGTGTGCCAGGATGGATTGATACCTGCGAGGGGGATCATCCTTCTTATAGGAGAAAAGGAGAGATAAGAAACAAGTTGTGTGAAGGGGGACAGGGAGTAGAGGGCAGTAGGTAGCATGTAAAATGAATAAATAGTAGATTAATTAACTGATGCAAAAAACACCACAATATCTTTAACAGTTGTTTATTTATTTATTTGTTTGTTTGTTTGTTTGTTTGTTTTTTCATGTATTATATACTGGCTGCAGTTCATCCTTCCTTCCTTTCCTCTAGTTTCTCACCTCATTCCTCAGATGAATCCCTTCTTTTCCTTCTATCAGCACCCCCCCCCAGTAATCATTCAAACAGGGAGTAATAAGCTAGATAAGATCAGGTATACATTCACATAAAGACTGGAGTAGACAGCCCAGTCAGAGGAGAGAAGACTCAGAAGCAGGCAAAAGAGTCAGAGGCATACCCTGTTCCAACTATTAAGAGTTCCACAAGAACAGCAAGCTACAAAGCCATAACATATATGTAGAGGATCTAGCTTAGATCCCTACAAGCTCCCTGATCTCCACCAGTCTCCATGAGTCTCAATCAGTTGGTTCTGTGGACCATGCTATTATAGTAGCCATGACACTTCTAATTCTTTCCTCCTCCATAGGACTCCCCAAACTTGGCTAATGTTTGGTTCTGGGACTAGTATTCTCTTTCCACAGTTGCTACATGGAGTTTCACTAGTCTCTCTGATGATTATTCTGCTAGGCTCAAGTCCCAGAATATTCTGCAGGCAGGATAAACTGTGAGTCAAAGTTTTCATGGCTAGTTTGGTGCCCCAAACCATCTACTTGAGGTCTTGCCTGGTTACAGACGATGACTTGTTCAGGCTCCATATCCTCCTTACTAGGCATCTTTGGAAGGGTTAATCTCTTAGATTCCACTCTGTTTCCATTGTACTAGGTTTCCACCTAGCTCCCCAAATATCCCCCAGTACCAGTCATTTCTGCAAGCATTTTTTTTTCAGTCCCTCACTCTCCACCAGATTTTTCCTGTTCTCAACCCCACCTCCCTCAGGTCAACCCACTAAATCTATTTTATTTCCTCTTCTCAGGGAGATCCTTACATCTCCCAACCCCAGTCATTACTTAGTATCTCTGGGTGTGTGGACTATAGCAGTATTCTCTTTTATGTTACAGCTAATGTTGACATGAAAGTGATAACATACTCTTTGTCTTTCTGGGTGTTGGTTCTCTCACTCAAGGTTAATTTCTTTAGTTCCATCCATTTGTCTGCAAATTTTATCATGTTGTTTTTAATAGCTGAATAATACTTCATTATCTGAATGTGCTGTTTTCTTTATCTATTCTTAGGTTGAGGGACATGTAGGCTGTTTGAAGTTTCTAGATATTATTAATAAAGTTGCCATGATCATAATTGGGCAAGGGTCCTTGTGGAATAGTGGTGTGTCCTTTGGGTTTATGTCCAGGAATGGTATAGCTGGGTCTTGAGGTAGATCAATTTTCAATTTTGTAAGAAACTACTACCTTATTTTGAGTTTCCATTACTGTAGAGGGACAATGTGACCAAGGCAACTCTTATAAAGGCAAACCCTGGGAAGCACGACAGCCTGTAAGCAAATGAGGTTGTAGAGATGCTGAGAGTTCTATATCTTGACCATTAGGCAAGAGAAGAGGACTTCATTAGTCAAGAGAAGAGGACTTTGTCATACTGGCCAACTATATATATATATATATATATATATATATATATATATATATATCCTCCCTCCATAGTGATGTACTTTCTCTAAGACCAAACTTCTTCCAAAAAAGCCACATCTTTTAATGGTGCCATTACCTATGGGTCAAGCATATTCAAACCACCATAGTGGCTGTACAAGTTAGCACTCCCACCAGCAGTGGAGGAGAATTTCCTTTGTTCCACATCCCTTGCAGCATGTGGAATCCCTTGTGTTGTTGAACGTATCCATTTAGACAGATATAAAATGAAATCACAGTGTAGTTTGATTTACATTTCCCTAATGGCTAAAGACAATGTATCTCATTTGAGATTACTCTGATGAGAACTGTCTGTTTAAATTTGTACCCAATTGTGTAATTGGATTATAGAGTTGGTCGATATCTAGGTTCTTGAGTTCTTTCTGTATTTTAGATACTAGCCTTCTGTCAAATGTGGAGTTGGTGAAGACCAGTTCCCATTCTGTGGGCTGCTGTTTTATCTTATTGATGGTGGTATCTTTTGTCTTACAGAAGCTTTTAAGTTTCATGAGGTTCCATTTATCAATAGTTGATTTTAGAGCTTGAGTCATTGGTGTTCAGTTCAGGAAATTTTCCCTTGTATCAATGTATTTGAGGCTCTTTCTCATGTTCTCTTTTATTAGATTCAGTGTATCCAGTTTTATGTGCAGATTTTTGATCCACTTAGACTTGAGTTTTGAGCAAGGTGACAAATATGAATCTATTTTCATTTTTATACATAGAGACTACCAGTTAGACCAGCAATATTTATTGTAGATTCTTTCTTTCTTTTTTCTTTTTTAAATATTTTTATTAGATATTTCTTCATTTACATTTCAAATGTTATCCCAAAAGTCCCCTATACCCTCCCCCCACCCTGCTCTCTAAACTACCCAATCCTGCTTCCTGGCCTTGGCATTCCCCTGTACTGGGGCATATAATCTTTGCAAGACCAAGGGCCTCTCCTGCCAATGATGGCCAACTAGGCCTTCTGATGCTACATATGCAGCTAGAGACATGAGCTCAGGGGGTACTGGTTAGTTCACATTGCTGTTAGCCTTATAGGGTTATAGACACATTCAGCTCTTTGGGTACTTTCTCTAGCTCCTCCATTGGAGGCCCTGTGTTCCATCCAATAGATGACTGTGAGCATCCACTTCTGTATTTGCCAGGCACTGGCATAGCCTCACAACAGACAGCTATATCAGGGTCATGTCAGCAAAATCATGCTGGCATATGCAATAGTGTCTGCATTTGGTGGCTGATTATGGTAAGGATTCCTGGGTGGGATAGTCTCTTCATGGTCCTTCCTTATGTCTCAGCTCCAAACTTTGTCTCTGTAACTCCTTCCATGGGTATTTTGTTCCCCATTCTAAGTAGGGACAAAGAATGCACAAATCGGTCTTTGTTCTTCTTGAGTTTCATGTCTTTTATAAGTTGTATCTTGGGTATTCTAAATTTCTGGGCTAATATCCACTTATCAGTGAGTGAATATCATGTAAGATATTTTGGGGTTGGGTTACATCACTCAGGATGATATCCTCCACATACATCCATTTGTCTAAGAATTTCATAAATTCATTGTTTTTAATAGCTGAGTAGTACTCCATTGTGTAAATGTACCCCAAGTTCTGTATCCATTCCTCTGTTGAGGGACATCTGGGTTCTTTCCAGCTTCTGGCTATTATAAATAAGGCTCCTATGTACATAGTGGAGGATGTGTTCTTATTACCAGTTGGAACAACTTCTGGGTATATGCCCAGGAGAGGTATTGCTGGATCCTCTGGTAGTACTATGTCCAATTTTCTGAGGAACCATCAGACTGTTTTCGAGAGTGGTTGTACAAGCTAGCAATCCCACCAGCGATGGAGGAGTGTTCCTTTTTCTCTGCATCCTTGCCAGCATCTGTTGTCACCTGAATTTTTGAACTTAGCCATTCTGACTGGTGTGAGGTAGAATCTCAGGGTTGTTTTGATTT
>NC_034613.1:8315478-8316694 GCF_900095145.1 Mus pahari | reverse complement strand
TATATATATATATATATATATATATATATATATATATATATATATATTTGTTTCCCCTTTTATATCCAGAAATATTTTCTAAATATCGGTTTCTGGAAGGAATTTAGAAGGAAAGATATTATTTCCATGTATTCAAGATGTGCTTTACTAATATTTATTTTATCTTTTTTTCTAAAACTTTTTTGTAAAAAAGATGTATGCCTTCAACTCTTTGTCCCAGGGGGAAATTTCCTAAACAGAACTCAAATGGCTCAGGGTCTAAGATCAAGAATTGTTAAATGGGACATCATAAAACTGGAAAGATTCTGTAAGGCAAAGGACATACTTGATAAGAAAAGTCAGCATCCTACTAATTGGGAAAAAATATTCACTAACCCCACATCTGGTAGAGGGATAATATTCAAAATATATAAAGAGCTCAAGAAGTTAATCACCAAAAAAACCAAAGAACCAAATTTAAAAATTTGGGGTATAAAACTAAATAGAGAATTCACAAGTTAGGAATCTCAAATGGCTGAGAAACACCTAAAGAAATGTTCAAAGTCCTTAGTGATCAGAGAAATGCAAATCAAAATGATCCTGAATTCCACCTTATACCAATCAGAATGGCTAAGATTAAAGCCTCACGTGGCAACACATGTTGGAGAGGATGTGGAGAAAGAGGACCACTCCTCCATTGCTGGTGGGATTGCAAACTGGTAAAACCACTCTGGAAATTAATCTGGAGGTTCCTCAGAAAATTGGAAATAGATCTACCTGAAAACCCAGAAATACCACTCTTGGAAATATGCATAAAATTTGTCACACCATAACACACAGTACATATTCCACTATGTTCATAGCGGCCTTATTTGTAATAGCTAGAAGCTAGAAACAACCTAGATGTCCCAGGAACATAAGAATGGATACAAAAAATGTGGTTCGTGTACACAATGGAATACTACTCAGCAATTAAGAATGAGGACATCCAGAGTTATGCAGGCAAGAGGTAGGAACTAGAAAATATCATCCTGAGTGAGGTAACTCAGAACCAAAAATTAGTGCATGGTATGTACTCACTAATAAGTGAATATTAGCCAAAACCAGAAAACATAAAACATACAAAATATACAAGATAAAGTACACAGAATTCAAAAGGTTCAACAAGAATTGAGTTGGAATTTTGATAGGGATAGCAATGAATCTGTAGATTGCTTTTGGCAAGATAGCCATTTTC
>NC_034613.1:8313618-8314808 GCF_900095145.1 Mus pahari | reverse complement strand
TGTTGGATTTTGTCAAATGCTTTCTCAGTATCTAACGAGATGATCATGTGGCTTTTGTCTTTGAATTTGTTTGTATAGTGGATTGCATTGATGGATTTCTGTATATTAGGCCATCCCATCATCCCTGAGATGAACCCTACTTGATCATGATGGATGATTATTTTGATGTGTTCTTGGATTCGATTTGTGAAAATTTTATTGAGTATTTTTGCATCAATATTCATAAGGGAAATTGGTCTGAAGTCCTCTATCTTTGTTGTGTCTTTATGTGCTTTAGGTATCAGAGTAATTGTGGCTTCATGGAATGAATTGGGCAGAATGCCTTCTCTTTCCATTTTGTGGAATAGTTTGAGAATAACTGGAATTAGGTCTTCTTTGAAGGTCTGATAGAACTCTTCACAAAACCCATCTGGTCCTGGGCTTTTTTTTGGTTGGGAGACTATTAATGACAGCTTCTATTTCTTTAAGTGATATAGATAGGATTGTTTAGGTCATTAATCTGATACTGATTTAACTTCGGTACCTGGTGTCTGTCTAGAAATTTGTCGATTTCATCCAAATTTTCCAGTTTTGTTGAGTATAGGCTTTTGTAGAAGGATCTGATGATGCTTTGGATTTCCTCAGGGTCTGTTGTTATGTCTCCCTTTTCATTTCTGATCTTGTTAATTAGGATGCTGTCCCTGTGCCCTCTAGTGAGTCTGGCTAAGGGTTTATCTATCTCATTGATTTTCTCAAAGAACCAGCTCCTGGGTTGGTTGATTGTTTGAATAGTTCTTTTTGTTTCCACTTGGATGATTTCAGCCCAGAGTTTGATTATTTCCTGCTGTCTACTCCTCTTGGGTGAATTTGATTGCTTTTGTTCTAGAGCTTTTAGGTGTGCTGTCAAGCTGCTAATGTATGCTCTCTCTAGTTTCTTTTTGGAGGCACTCAGAGCTATAATTTTTCCCCTCAGGAATGCTTTCATTGTCTCCCATAAGTTTGGATATGTTGTGGCTTCATTTTCATTAAACTCTAAAAAGTCTTTAATTTCTTTCTTTATTTCTTCCTTGACAAAGGTATCGTTGAGGAGAGTGTTGTTCAGTTTCCAAGTGAATGTTGGCTTTATATTATTTATGTTGTATTGAAGATCAGCCTTAGACCATGGTGGTCTGATAGGATGCATTGAACTATTTCAATATTTTTGTATAGGG
>NC_034613.1:8309708-8312787 GCF_900095145.1 Mus pahari | reverse complement strand
AAAATTGCAAAGCTTCTGTAAGGCAAAAGACATTGTCAGTAAGACAAAAAGGCAACCAGCAGATTGGGAAAGGATCTTTACCAATCTGAAATCAAACAGCAAACTAATATCCAGTATATATAAAGAATTAAGAAGACAGACTCCAGAAAACCAAATAACCCCATTAAAAAATGGGGCACAGAACTAAACAAAGAATTCTCAACTGGGAAATATCGAATGACTGAGAAGCAACTCAAAAAATGTTCAACATCCTTAATCGTCAGGGAAATGCAAATCAAAACAACCTTGAGATTCCACCTCACACCAGTCAGAATGGCTAAGATCAAAAATTCAGGTGACAGCAGATGATGGCGCGGATGCAGAGAAAGAGGAACACTCCTCCATTGTTGGTGGGAGTGCAATCTCATAAAACCACTCTGGAAATCAGTCTGGCAGTTCTCCAGAAAATTGGACATAGTACTACCAGAGGATCCAGAGGATCTCCTGGGCATATATCCAGAATATGTTCCAACTGGTAATAAGAACATATGCTCTACTATTTTCATAGCAGTCTTTTTTATAATAGCCAGAAGCTAGAAAGAACCCAGATGTCCCTCAACAGAGGAATGGATACAGAAAATGTGGTACATTTACACAATGGAATACTACTCAGCTAATCAAAACAATGAATTTATGAAATTCCTCAGCAAATGGATGGATCTGGAAGGTATCATCCTGAGTGTGGTAACACAATCACAAAAGCACTCACATAATATGCACTCACTGATGAGTGAATATTAGCCCAGAAACCTAGAATAGCCAAGATACAATTTGTAAAACACATGAAAATGAAGAAGAACGAAGTCCAAAATGTGGACGCCTTGCCCCTTCTTAGAATTGGGAGCAAAACTCCCATGGAAGGGGTTACAGAGACAAAATTTGGAGCTGAGAAGAAAGGATGGACCATCCAAAACTGCCCCATCCATGGGTCCATCCCATAATCAGTCACCAAATGCAGACACTATTGCATATGCCAGCATGATTTTGCTGAAAGGACCCTGATATAGCTGTCTTTTGTGAGGCTATGCCAGTGCCTGGCAAACACAGAAGTGGATGCTCACAATCAGCTATCGGATGGAACACAGGTCCCCCAATAGAGGAGCTAGAGAAATTACCCAAGGAGCTGAAGGGGTCTGCAACCCTATAGGTGGAACAATAATATGAACTAACCAGCATCCCGAGAGCTTGTGTCTCTAGCTGCATATGTAGCAGAAGATGGTCTAGTCAGCCAAGAGAGGCCCCTTGGTCTTGCAAACTTTATATGCCCCAATACAGGTGAACACCAGGACCAAGAAGGGGGAGTAGGTGGGTACAGGAGCAGGGGGGGAGGATATAGGGTATTTGGAGATAGCATTTGAAATGTAAAGGAAGTAAATACCTAATAAAAATTGAAAACAAAACAAAACAAAACAAAACAAAAGGTTCAACTAGCTGAAGTGCCCAAATTTGCAAGCCTCAGTCCCACTTGGGAGAGAGAAGAAAGCAATCATAAGTGGGGAGGGAGGGAGGAAAATGGGATGGAAATTAGATGTGGCAGGGGGCAACAGAGGGTAGAGGGGAACCTGACCTGGTATTGAGTTGGGGGAAAAACTGAAGCCCAGAGGCCCAGCAGAAAGAATATAAACAGGCAACCTCAGGAAATAGAAGGTTACAGGGCACCCCAGAATGCACCAGAGACATGGGAGGTGAGACTCTTCCAGGACTCATAGGGAGGGACTTTTGATGAAATGCCCTAAAGTAAGTAGAGGGAACTTCTAGAACCCACCTCCAGCAGGAAGATGGGATGTCAAGTGAGGGATGGGTTTGCCAGAGTGCCTGACACTACTACTGAGGCTATGGAATGCTCACAAATAGGAAGCTAGCATGACTGCCTTCTGAAAGACCCAACAAGCAGCTGAAAGAGTCAGATGCAGATATTTGCACCCAACTAATGGACAGAAGCAGCTGACCCCTGTTGTTGAATTAGTGAAGGCTGAACAGAAGGGTGATTCTGTAGGAGGTCCAGTAGTCTTTATTAATCTTTATGTAGTCCTGATATCTTTCAAACACTGGACCACCAAACAGACAGAATATACCAGCTGATATGAGGCCCCCAGCACACCTACAGTAGAAGACTTCCAGGTCTGTGTTCATTCAGAGATGATGCACCTAACCCTCAAGAGACTGGAGGTCCAGAGAATTTAGAGGTCAGGTGAGGTAGGGAGTGGGGACATCCCCATAGAGGCAGGGTGGGGTGGGGAAGAGGTGTGTGATGTGGAGTGGTCAGAAGGTGGATGGGGAGGGGTGGGAAATTGAATATGGAGTGTAAAAAGTGAATTACAAATAAAATAAAATTTAAAAAATATTTGTATGTGGAGGGAGGATATTAGGTGCGTTTATGTACATGTGAGTGCAGGTACACTGGGAATCTAGAAGTGGGCTTGGACTTTCTGGTACTGGAGGTATTACCACTGTGAGCCATCCAAAAGGCATGTTTGAAGCCAAAGTTGGGTTCTCTATAACAACAGTATACACTGTTAGCTACTGAAACATCTCTCCAGCCCTTCTAAATTATTCTACAATTATCTTAAAGTAAAACATTTTCTCAAGTTTTAAATTATGCTTCTTTCAAGAATTTAGAATTATTAAAGTTTTAAAATCACTGCCAACCTGTGGGGCATTGGGCTATGCACAGACAGGCTAGTCTCCAGTCAAGCTGAGGTTTGAACCCTGGAATGGTGATAATTCACCTACATGACATGGTAGACTTTCCCTCATACTCCTGGAACTCTGGCTCCTACCTAAGTTACAACCCCCCACAGCCCCCAGAGGAGAAGCATGGCTAGAAGTCATGTAGACAATATTCCAAGTTTCTGACCTTCAGGCTAAACTCCTCCCCAGTTACCTAGCAACACTAAAGACCATAAGAGGGGCTGTTCAGCCCCTGTTTGCTCTCTCTTACTGGTCTTTCTTTCTTTCTTTCTTTCTTTCTTTCTTTCTTTCTTTCTTTCTTTCTTTCTTTCTTTCTTTCTTTCTTCCTTCTTTCCTTCCTTCCTTCCTT
>NC_034613.1:8304065-8309623 GCF_900095145.1 Mus pahari | reverse complement strand
TCTCTCTCTCTCTCTCTCTCTCTCTCTCTCTCTCTCTCTCTCTCTCTCTCTCTCTGTTTCTACCTTCTCTCTTTCTCCCTGACTTTCCATAATCAAGCTCTAAAACCCTAGAATGTTTCTGCCCATCAAGGCCCACTGTGATTGGAGGATGGGGTAGGCTTTCTCTAAATGAGCCATTTCTAATCTCCAATGGAAGGCCTACCTGTGCTCCAGTCAAGATCTGCTGTGCTCACTATCGCAGGTGTGGGAACTTCTCTTCCCTCATCCCTCTCTCCCAAAGCACCTGAGGGCTTTAGGAAAGTAGCACCAGGGCTCCCAAGTACTACTGCCCCTTGGCCACCCCCTGAAGAGTGGGTCAGAGGCTTGGATACCTACCCTGGGTTGAGTGGAAAGCATATGGCAGCCCTCCCACATCCAGCTGACCAGAGCATATGAACTCTGGCAGGAAGTGGGTCTTTCCTCTCCACTCTTCCCCTGGGCCCCCTTTTTAGTTCCCAACAGTCAACCATATAAAGCTAAAATTCCATCTACTATTTGAAATCTGTAGTATCTTCAACAATAGGTTCTTGTCTTCAAGTTCTGCCTGGCAACCAAGAAACTTGGTATTCTATATGGACACAGCTTTGGAAAATCTTAAGTGACTTAAATGGTGCATCCTCAGCACATGCATCCAAAACTACACACATTCCTTTGACAATGAGTTCCTGGAAGTTCAGTTTCACAAGTTCAGTTTGGCAGTTTCCACCTCAGACACCTGTGCTGTTAAATATTTCTCTACAAGCTGATTAGAAATAAAGAATAATAGGACTGGGCTTCAATTCTTTCATTTCTGTCTTTCTATCTAGCCACTTATAAGGTTTTAAGAACTATTTATCAAATTTTATTTTGTGTGTATCAATATTTTACATGCCTGAATGCATGTATGTGCACTACATACAAGCACTGTCTACTGAGGCCAGAAGAGGATAATAGATCCACTAGAACTGGCCTTACAGATAACTGGGAGCCACAATGAGAGTGAGCCATCTCTCCAGCCACCCCTCCAGCTTCAAGTTATTTATGCTTAAATGTTCAAGTGGTAAAATCCAATGTGAATAGTTACATATGATATTCTAATTTTTTTTAAAAAATGAGAATTATATTTTATAGATGAAGTAATTTTACTGGAATTAAATATCATGAAACTTGAATTTTACTTTTCTTTTGATTTTAATTTATATTTAAACTAAAGTCAAATAAAAAAGTTCATTATTATTGATCAGTGGACAGCTATTGCTGAAAACAATTTTATCACATAGAAGGATGCTTTAAAATGCCACTTCAGAGGTTCAGTGACATGAGTATTGCTGTAAAAAGATACCTACCAAATCTGTGTCACAATTTATCACATTAATTATTATGCTATTATTTAGTTACTCATAAATTCATCATTTGTTTATTGAATCTAATTTCTAGCTAGCATTCTACTTCATGCTGAAGATAGAAGTTGGAAGAAGCATTTTATAGACTTATGGAAATTAAATCTTAAGACAGAATTTACTATATAATATCATGTAGTAATAAATTTTAAGGGGGACAAAGGAAAGTGGGTGATAAGGAGAGTGGTTTTATTACAATGGTCAACAAGGTTTGTATGAAAAGAAGATATTTGAACAGAATCCATTTTTAAAAAGTGCAAGAAAAATGGAGATTTGTATAAAAAGAATTCCTGGAAGGAGAAACAAATTCAAAATCTCTGAAACAGACACACACTAACTACTTGAATGAATGAATATAAAGGAGGCCAAGACACCTAAAATGGTGATAGTAAGGACTAAGAAGTTAGGCCACAGGAAATGTCTTGCAAGGTCTTTAGGTTAGAATAACAGCTTTTTATTTTTATTTTAGATATTTTCTTTATTGACATTTCAAATGTTATCCCCTGTCTGAGTTTCCCCTCTGAAAATCCCCTCCTTCTTCCCTCCCTCTGCTCCCCAACCCACCCACTCCTGCTTCCTGGTCCTGGCATTCCCCTACACTGGGACATAAACCCTTCACAGGACCAAGGGCCTCTCCACCCATTGATAACTGACTAGGCCATCCTCTGCTACACATGCAGTTAGAGCCGTGAGTCCCACTATATGTTTTCTTTGATTGGAGGTTTAGTCCCTGGGAGCTCTGGGGGTATTGGTTAGTTCATATTGTTGTTCCTCCTATGGGGCTTTAACACTCTTCATCTCTTTGGGTACTTTCTCAAGCTCTTTCAATGAATGCTCCATCCAATGGATGGCTGTGAGCATCCACTTCTGTATGTCAGGCACTGGCAGAGCCTCTCAGCAGACAGCTATATCAGGCTCCTGTCAGCAAGCTCTTGTTGGCATCCACAATAGTATCTGGTTTTGGTGGGTGGTTGTAGGATGGATCCCCAGGCAGGGCAGGCTATGACTGGTCATTCCTTCAGTCTCTGCTCTGAACTTTGTCTCTGTAACTCCTTCCATGGGTATTTTGTTCCCTCTTCTAAGAAGAATAACAGCTTCTAATCAGACTTTTTCATGAATAAGAATTTACTTGAATGGTTTGCAGAGACAAAACTATCTCAACATTTATACTGGAGCAAAGCAGGATGGCTAGCACATGTATTGTGTCTTCAGGAGACAGGAGTTTTAGCCAGGAAAACTGAGGGAGAGAGCAAAGGTTGGTTTCTTAACATGGTTTGAGGATAGTGTAATACATTTCAGGATGGAAAGTCCAAGGAGCCAAAAGAGATCACACAATTTAGTGCGAATTTTAGAAGTAAAATCAGAGAATGAAGTGAAACAAACAAACAAACAAAAAAGAGTGTTTGATGTTGCTGAAGATGAATTGTATAGAGAGGGTGATCAGGTGATACACTCTATAGTTTTGACTTTCATGGGGACCTCATGCACTGAGAACTTGCAAAGATGAACAGTTCATTTTTCACAACCAAACATTCTCTGGTGTCTGCTTCAGCAACTGAAATTTGGTTCAAGTCAACATTTATCTGACATGCATGACAAGACAATAATTTCTAGTTCAATTATTACACATTTTAAAAGAAAACATTAGGAATAAAAGGTAGAAATTACAGACTCACAGCCAAGAAAGAAACATGACATAAACTATCATCCAGACAAGAACTAGAACATAGCCAGCACTCCCTAAGTGACTCTGTGTCCTCTCCTGCATGTGAAACCTACTCTCCTTCTAGAAACAGTTGCTATCTTGATTCCTTACCAGGGTTTACATTTTATAGAAATGAAATCTTATAGTATATGCTTTTCTATGTCTGGAAATTTTGCCCTAAACTATATTTATGTGAACCATTCATCAGTATCATTGCACACAGGAGTAGTTCATTAATTTTTATCACTCTGTTTTTCATAAATATACTCCATTCATTTATCCACTCAACTGATGGCTATCTAGGCTGTTTCATATGGCTGGCTGACATAAATAATGTGGAAAGAAATGTATTTGTCTCTGACATTTGATGTATATAAATACCTATACACATATTTCTGGGTGTTTATCTGGAATGGTAACTTTGAATCACAGAAGAAATGACAAGTAGTCAAAACAGCCAGGTTTCAAAAATAGTTTGTGCCAACTTAAAGTTGTATTGGCAATGTCTGGGGGTAGAGTTGCTCCACATTACTATAATATCTAACAATTTCATTCTTAATTTTTCTATTCTGGTAGGTATATACCAATGTCTCATTGTGACTTCAAATTTTAAAAATTAATAATGCTGAGTACTCTTTCACATGTCCCTGGCAGTAACCAGAATATCTTCATTTTAGTATCATAAATCTTCAGATATAAACAATTATTCAATTTGGAATATTTTTCTGATCTCTGTTATAATATATTCTCTGACTCAAACCCAAAAGAATATTCTAGATTTTGTTATTACTGCAAATTACTGACTTATTTCTATTATTCTACAGGAATATACTCTGAATGATTTCATTCCTTGCATATTCTTTCAACATTTTTTATGGCCAACATATATTCCATGTATTTTATGCACCTTTTCAAGGAATGAATAGATTGTAATTTTAAGAGGTTTATTTTCTACATATGTCAAATCAGAACAGTCAGGAAAAAGAAAGAACTATAAAAAGCTAAAAAGATTTGTACACTATAATATAGTCAAGGTTGATTTATATTGACATGCATATAAAAGTAAAAAATATCTTCTGGTCATCATCAACAAAGTTTAATTTTTATCTAGCTTAGTCAGGCAGGGAAGAAAAAAAAAGTATTGCTGCTCCAAAATTAAAGTCAAATGCAACTTTTTCCTGAAAAACAGGTATGAGAAAAATATTAGTTTAGAGGACAAATATAGTCATCTAAATATTGTACAAGAGATAAAAACTCAAATGTAATCAAAGTAAAAATACAAGACACAAATACTTTAGTAATTACAAGAAAATAAAAAGAAACTCAGTGTGTAGGGAAAAAAAGAATAATTAAACCTAAAAGAAGCAGATAAGAAATGAGAAAAAGCAGAACTTATTAATATATAAACCACTATTTTTGCATTTAGTAAGATCCAGTTCTTAGAAAAATCATTAAAATAGGTGACAGCATTATTTAATTAGTCACAACCAACATCAACGTTTAACTTTTAAAAATAATAACATAAACTCATGACTTACTTCATAGGCTTTATTTCATATAAAATTACTTTTCATTAAATGAGCTTCCAAGGCAGCTCTTTTTTTTTAAAATGTTTTAAAATGTTTTATTAGGTTAATACTTAAGGATTTCACTTTGAGGATGGTAACATGACTATAATAAGGTTTATTTTTTCTGTGTGTGTTTGTTTGTCTTTTAGATTTTTTAAAATTACATTTCAAATGTTATCCCCATTCCTAATTTTCCCTCTGAAAAACTCCTGTCCCTCCCCCCCTTCCTGCTCACCAACCCACCCACTCCCATTACTGGTCCTGGCACTCCCCTATACTGAGGCATAGAGCCTTCACAGAACCAAGGGCCTCTCCTCCCATTGATGACCGACTAGGCTGTCCTCTGCTACATATATAACTAGAGCCACAAGTTCCACCGTGTGTTTTCTTTGATTGGTGGTATAGTTCCAACGAGCTCTAAGGGTACTGATTTGTTCATAATGATTCCTCCTATGGGGCTTCAGACTCCTTTGACTCCCTGCGTACTTTCTTTGGTTCCGTCATTGGGGACCTTGTACTCTGTCCAGTGGATGACTGTGAGCATCTACTTCTGTATTGGGCAGGCACTGGCAAAGCCTCACAGAAGACAGCTATATCAGGCTCCTGTCAGCATGCTTTTGTTGGCATCTGCCTAGTGTTTGGGTTTGGTGGTTGTTTATGGGGTGGATCCCCAGGTAGGGTTGTTCCTACAGGCTCTGTTCCAAACTTTGTCTCTTTAACTCCTTCCATGGGTATTTTTTCCCCGCTCTAAGAAGGATCAAAGTATCAACACTTTGGTCTTCCTTATTCTTGGGTTTCATGTGCAAATTGTATATTGGGTATTATAAGTTTCTGGGCTAATATCCACTTATCAGTGAGTGTATATCA
>NC_034613.1:8285230-8302835 GCF_900095145.1 Mus pahari | reverse complement strand
TCTCTCTCTCTCTCTCTCTCTCTCTCTCTCTCTCTCTCTCTCTCTCTCTCTCTGTGTGTGTGTAGAAAAGACCCCACAGAGAAAATAATTGAAAGAACCTTAGTCCTTTCATTTCTATTCATGCATACCAAAAAGGAGATTTTAGAATGTAAATAAATATCCTTTGGAAGAAGAAAAGGGAAGGATTTCTGGCTTTGGGTTCCAGCCCTTGGATGTCACTCTGGGTCTATAAGAGTTGACGTTTAATATACATTGAATAAGAACAAATGTCTCTGAGTGAATATCTTAGAAATGTGAGGAGTCAGCGAATGGGTTTAGAGGCAAAGACATGGCCTTTAACATGTCAATTGCATTTTGGTCAGGAAGTTAAACAGAATACAAATGTGGTAATAATCACTGACAGTGGTGCTTACTCAAAAACAATTAGAAGTAGCGTTATTGATTTATAAAGGATGTGTGTTCAATTCTTCTAACCATTTTGGATAACCTTTCAAATTAGTATTGTCAGGTTAAACTCTATACAGAGTGCTCATCCTCATCAACAAACAGTCTAGTTTTCACTAAGCAGGTTAGTCTGGCATGATAGCTTACCTTTTTCAATTTTTTAATTTCTCTATTTTAGCACACACACACACACACATATGTGTGTATATATACATACACACACACACATATCACATTTGAAATTCCTCTTTTGTTAATTGCTTGCTCACATTCTTTGTACATTTAGCTATTGAGATATTTGCATTATTTATTGATTTCTAGATTTCACCAAACATTCTAGAAGCTAGTACTTTGCTGTTTGCATGTTCTGCAAGTATTTGCTCCTATGCAATATATCATGTGTCTAAGCTATTCACTCTTTCTAATGTGTCCTGCTATATCAACATTTTTATATTCATTTACATTTTATCACTCTTTTCCTGAATAAAGCCATTCTTTTGGTTAGACCTTAAGGGTCTTCTTAAACATGTATACTCCCTTAGAAATAATTTTGAAATTTCACTTTCCTTTTCACACTTAAGTTTAGATTCCACTTAAAATTTGCAATAATATTATAAAATTTTCATCATATTTCATTGTTTTTATATGGATAACTATGGGAAAACATCTGAAATCATGGCTCTAAATAAAACATAGTACCAAAGCCCACTGGAGATAAAAGGATATTAAACTAGAGTTAGCAGGTGGCCTGTGGAGAAATAAATTTTCAATAAACTGATGCAGGGTGGGTAACAGTATTGACCTGGGTAATGATTTTTTTTTCTCTTTCATTTGACAAGGATTGTGACTTAATTCTTGCTGAATATGGATTTATAAAAGTAATCCTGTTTGTGTGTACATATGTGTGTGTATGTATGTATGTGTATGTGTGTGTATGTGTGTGTGTGTGTGTGTGTGTGTGTGTGTTTGAATATTCTCTAAACAGATGTAATAGTTAATACAATGTCTATGGGTTAGTGATATCAGCTCAAGAATAATTAAGCTGTGGCATAGTAAACTTTCAGCCATATTCCACTCTGAGATTGTCTTTGGCTGGCATTCATGACTTAGGAATGTAAGGATAGTGAAGAATGAAAGAGTCATTCCAATTCATGTAGCAGCTTCTGTGCCTCTATGTGGCTATCTCACTTCCTTTAATCTCTGCACATGTGCCTAAAGTAATTGGCCTATACAGCAAATTTGGAGGAAGGGAATTCCTTCTTGTAAGTTTGCTTACCACCAAAATGAAAAACACCTAATAGCTTGACAAAAATATACAGAGTACCTTACCTTTTGCCACTGACTTTTAATGACAACATTGTTGTACAATGAGATGCCATGGATAGAAGACTCTGTTTTCAGTATTTTTGTTTTATATGAGAGAAAAGTTGTAAAATTTACTTTTCTCACCCTGCCTTAGTTAGGGTTTCACTGATGTTAAGAGACACCATGACAAAGACAACTCTTATTAAGGCAAATATTCTATTGGAGCTGGCTTAGTATTTCAGAGGTTCATTACACTATCACGGTAGATAGCTTGGCAGAGTACAAGCAGACATGGTGCTGGAGGAGCTGAGAGTTCTACATGTTGATCCACAGGCATCAGAAGGGAACTCTCTTCTCCAGGCAGCCAGGAGGAGACTGTGTTCCACATTAGACATAGCTTGAGCATATGAGACTTCACAGCCTGCCCCCCACCCTGAGCAGCATACTTTCTCCAACAAAACCACACCCATTTCAACAAGGCCATACCTCCTAATAGTGCTACTACACATGATCCAAAAATTCAAACTCCTGAGTCTATGGGGAATACACCTATTCAAACCACCACACACCCATAATAAGAATAACTATTGGCTCATGTTCCCTCAAAAACTGACAGGTTAACAATAGGTTAAGTGTAATGAAAATTTTTACATGACTCAGGAGACTTCATATTGAAAACCTAAATAATCTTGGAAAACTGATATTATGTGTTTAAGTTCAATAATAAATTATGGACATGTATGCAAAGGTTATTTGGCAAATCATATAGAGAGCAATCTTAAGATATTTTGTCAAAGAATGTGTCTGCTTTTTGCCTTAGTCCTAAATGTCTGCAGGAAGCTGAATTGAAGACTAAATGGAAAACAGGGAGTGATGACCTCAGGACAGGACCTCACCCAGCTAAGCAATAAAATTGTACAAAAGGAATTAAAGAAAAACTTAAGCAGGGAGGGAAACACAGAAAACAGAAAACTTCTGCAGATGTAATTGGAGGATTCC
Organism: Mus pahari; assembly: GCF_900095145.1. Lineage (NCBI taxonomy): Eukaryota > Metazoa > Chordata > Mammalia > Rodentia > Muridae > Mus > Mus pahari. The sequence continues at coordinate 8,300,087 of NC_034613.1, read as the reverse complement.
GAGTTCCAGCCCTGTGAAGAAGTGAAACTTCACAGTTTTGCCAGATGGTTCAGGCTGTTAGAGTCAAGTATATAGGGTCACAGTTGTAGAATCTTTCTCCATTGCTAAATAGTGCCTCTAAGGCCTAGCTTATGTCAGGGATGTCCTAGGGAGGGTCAGAAGGGAGGCATTATGTGGAACTGTGAAGGCGAAGCCTGGAATTGCCTTGGAGAACCAAAGATGTTGAATACCCCAGAGGCATAAGGTATCTGCCAGGAAAAGCTGAAGACTTGTAAAACCATCTGGAGACAGAGAGAGACAGAGATACACACACACACACACACACACACACACACACACACACACACACACACACACACACACACACACACACAGAGAGGTTATAGTCAACACCACTAAAAAAATTAGAGGTCTGAAGAGTACTTTGACATCAGACATGAAGTGTAAGATGAAATAAATCCATCCTTTCCCTAAGTTCCTTCTGTTAATGTCATTCACCACAAAAATAATAAAACTGTGACACTTGCCTCTCTTGGGTGCCAAACTGACACTACAGATAAGTTCTAATATATCCTAGAAGATACCAGCTCAGTCAAATAAAATAAGAAAAAGATTGAAACAGTTGCAGGAATTAACTACAATTACTGGTAATGACTAGAAAAGTACATATAGGATTAGATTTTGAGGGTGTTTAAGTAGGCCAGAATATAATATACTCAAAATAATTGAGAGTTTATTGACATGGTGGCCACTCTGTTAATAGAAATGCAATAATACCCAGGCAAAGATAGAAAGAAACAGAGTATCTTCTGTAGTGACTCTTAGGAGCCAAAAACCAGCACATGCTGAACAAAAAGGTTATGTCTGTGATGCCAAAGTGAAGAATGGAAGAAGGAATGAAATTAATCAGAGAAACAGAAATGCTGGAATGATGCATTTCATGAAACCAGAAGATTCTTCAAAGGGTTATATTTCATTGGAAGTAGGAGAGGAAACAGGATTCACCATGGCCACAGCTGGAAAAGAAAAATAACTCTTGGGGATCTTAGTGGGTTTATCCTCTATGAGCCATAGCAACACTCAAAGTTGGCCCATAGTCTAGCCTTTTGTTGGCAGTAGGGAAAAAGGACCACTGCCCATTCAATCAATGTAAACCTTTGTTTTTGTTTTTGTTTTTGTTTTTGTTTTGTTTTGTAATTCCTTTGTATTCTATTTCCTGTTGTTTCTTTCCCTTTAATCCTCCATGAGAACTGTCTAATCTCACCATCTGCAACTAGTTCAAATTTGGCAACTGGCAGTGTTGTCTCCTAGTAATTTCAGACATATAACTGATTCAGTTGCATAGATGGCTAGCAGTTCCATATTCTGATGTCCCAAGTGTAGGTCATATGCATAAGCAGTAGTCAGCCTCCTTTCAGGGCTTTGGGTGATTTCAGAGATGTGTCTCGTTCCTGGCTAACATTGAAATAGAAATGTTAAATATTTGCTGTGTTTAGTCTCCAAAAACTTGATCATCCTGCTTTTCAGACTGAGTATTTAGCCAGCTTGTGGCTTCAACCTTATTCACTATCCTCCTGCATGTTGTGCATTTCATATTTGAAATGCTTATCTTGCCTATACACTCAGCTATATTTCTTTACTTTCTCTTTTTAATATTTTATCTATCATGTTATGTGCTTGAAGCAGTTTAGATACTCCAATGCTCAAAATCATGATAGCATCTGGATATTTCTTTTATATGAAAAAAAAAGAGCATCCTTTCTTTTGTCTCTTAATTTTTCATCTTTACCCATGGTTTCTCTTATTTTAAAAAGATGTATCTTCCTAATTTAAATCATCTTGTTTGTTATTTTGTCTTTTTATATAATAACTCATGACATTGTTTAACTCTGGAACTTTCTAATGTTTCCATTTCAAATGTTGTAGTTCTGGGGGCTCAGAAAATGCCTCTCCAAAGTATGATTGGCATACTGAGAACTTTAAATAAATACCTTCTGTATTCTCTGACTTTCTCCTGATACAGATCAGGAGAATGCATTTCTTTCATTCCTCCCAAATCCCTCCTCCTTCTTCCCTCCCTCCTTCCCCTTTATCCCCTCCTTCTTCTCAGTTCCTCTCTCTCCCTCTATTTATCCTCTGTCCATTTTCTTTCTTTTTTCTTTTACTTTTTTTGCTATTGAGAAAGGTTATTGCATCATAGCTCAACCTGGATATAAAACTGTAACCTTCTAGCTTCTGCCCCCCTAAAAGTCCCCTCAAAGTGCACCTATGTACTGAAAGGACACGTGCTTCATAGCAAATGCCAGAGTTGACACTATACCAGATCCCAGGTAAATTAGATTTCTGGTTAGTATCTTTTCTTTGAAGAACATTCTTCTCTCTTCAAGATCTTTTGCTGCTCCTCTAAAGTTGCCTACAGAGCCCATTCAATTTTCCTGTATAGAGTGTATATAGTGTTCAACTCTGTGACATTTCTAGGGATTCACACTCTTTTATAGATCCAAAATGATTAGATTTTCAGAAAGTATAAGGCTCTTTCCATTCTTTCATAGGACTCCTAAGAAACATGCTTCTAATTCTTTTTATTTTTAATTTTTATTTTTTTCTTAAATTTTTTATTATTTAAATGCATTTATATACATCAAACATTAATAATATTGAGTATTTTGATAATCAAATAACACATACAAGTTTGTTCAACTTTTATATTAATATTTTTTCATACCCTAAAATATCAATGAATATTTAATATTATCATAACTGAAGATACTATATCTAATGTTGAATACTAAAGTGTTTTGAAACATACAAAATAATCCTTGGAAGTTAAGCATAGTAAGAGAGCATAAACTACTAAAAATTAATCATTAAAAATTATATTCAAAAGTCCTTTTATGTTACCACCTGACATAGTCGGAGTATTTAAAACACACTATATATCTGTATACACTGTCTAACAATCAGTTTACTTAAAAAAGATTATCAGTGTTTCTAGGAGAGAAATTATTTTATAACTAAGTATATTTTTTAAAATTTCAAAATATCAAAACCTCTTTGACGTTAAACATTAAGACAATGCTAATTTCAAGCACAGTGAGAAAAATTATCACTAATATTCCCATGTTTAGAACATGATTTTATTATTTTCAACTGTTTATATTCAACAAACAGAATAATTATTTTAAGATATATTTCACTGGACACTGGTAGAACACACCTTTAATCCCTGCACTTGGGAGACTTAGGCAGGCAGATCTATGTGAGTTTGAGGCTAGCCTGGTCTACAGACTGAGTTCCAGGACATCCAGCATTACACAGAGAAATCCTGTCTCAAAAAAAACCAATATATATATATATATATATATATCATTGTTATGTCTCTCTTTTCATTTCTGATTTTATTAATTTGAATACTGTCTCTGTGACCTCTGGTTAGTCTGGCTAAAGGTTTATCTCCCTTGGTTATTTTCTCAAAGAACCAGCCTCTGGTTTTGTTGATTCATTATATAGTTCTTTTTGTGTCTATTTGGTTGATTATTTCCTGAGGTCTATTCCTCTTGGGTGTATTAGCTTCAATTTGTTCTAGAGCTTTCAGGTGTGCTATCAGTCTGCTAGTGTAAGCTCTCATCAGTTTCTTTTTGAAGGTACTTAGAGCTGTGAGTTATCCTCTTACCACTGCTTTCATTGTGTCCCATAAGTTTTGGTATAATGTACCTTCATTTTAATTAAATTCTAAAATGTCTTTAATTTCTTTCTTTATTTTTTCCTTGGCCAAGTTATATTTGAGTAATGTATTATTCAGCTTCCATGTGTATGTGTGCTTTCCATTGTTTTTGTTGGTATTTAAGACCAGCCTTAGTTGACGATGATACGACAGGGTACATGGGATTATTTCAATATTCTTTTATATGTTGAGGCCTGTAGGCAATTATATGGTCAATTTTGTAGTATGTGCCATGAGATTTTCAGAAGAAGGTATATTCTTTTGTTCAAGGATGAAATGTTCTATAAATATCTGTTAGATCCACTTGGTTCATAGCTTGTGTTAGTTTCACTGTGTCTCTGTTTAGTTTATGATGATTCCATGATCTGTCTATTGATCAGAGTAGGGTGTTTAAGTCAACCAATATTATTGTGTGGGGTGTGATGTGTGCTTTGAGCTTTAGTAAAGTTTCTTTTATGAATGTGTGTGCCCTTGCATTTGGAGCATAGATGTTCAGAATTGAGAGCTCATATCAGTAGATTTTTCCTTTGACCAGTATGAAGTCTCCTTCATTACCTTTTTAGATAACTTTTGGTTGAAAGTTTATTTTATTAAATATTAGAATGGCCTCTCCAGCTTGTCTGTTGGGGCCATTTTCTTAGAAAATTGTTTTCCAACCTTTTACTCTGAGGTAGTGACTGCCTATATCACTGAGGTGTGTTACCTCTATGCAGCAAAAGGCTGGGTCCTATTTACATATCCAGTCTGTTAGTCTATGTCTTTTGGGGGGAATTGAGTCCATTGATCTTAAGAAATATTAAGGAAATGTGATTGTTACGTCCTGCTATTTTGTTGTTAGAGGTGGAATTATGTTTGAGTGGCTATCTTCTTTTGGGTTTGTTGAAAGGTTACTTTCTTGCTTTTCCTAGGGTGTAGTTCCATCCTTATGATGGTGTTTTCCATCTGTTATACTTGGAAGGGCTGGTTTTATGGAAAGATATTGTGTAAATTTGTTTTTGCCATGGAATATCTTGTTTTCTCTGTCTATGGTAATTGAGAGTTTTGCTGGGAATAATAGACTGGGCTGGAATTTGTATTCTCTTAGAGTTTGTATGACATCTGCTCAGTATCTTCTTTCTTCCATTGTCTCTGGTGAGAAGACTGGTGTAATTCTGATAGATCTGCCTTTATATGTTACTTGACCTTTTTCCCTTACTGCTTTTAATATTCTTCCTCACTTTATTGCATTTGGTGTTTTGATTATTATGTGACAGGAGGAATTTCTTTTCTGACACCGTCTATTTGGAGTTCTGTAGGCTTCTTGTATGCTCATGGGCATCTCTTTCTTTAGGTAAGGGAAGTTTTCTTCTATAATTTTGTTGAAGATATTTATTGGCCCTTTAAGTTGGGCATCTTAGCTCTTTTCTATACCTATTATCTTTAGGTTTTATCTTCTCATTGTGTTTTGGGTTTCCTGGGTGTTTTGGGTTGGAGCATTTTGCATTTTGTATTTTCTTCACCTGTTTTGTCAATGTTTTCTATGATATCTTCTGCCCCTGAGATTCTCTCTTCTATCTCTTGTATTCTGTTGGTGATGCTTGGATATAGGACTCCTGATCTCTTTCCTAGGTTTTCTAACACCAAGGTTGTCTCCCTTTGTGATTTCTTTATTGTTTCTATTTTTATTTTTAGATCTTGGATGGTTTTATTTATTTCCTTCTCCTGTTTGATTTTGTTTTCCTGTAGTTCTTTAGGAGATTTTTGTGTTTCCTCTTTAAGAGCTTCTAGCTGTTTACCCGTGTTCTCCTGTATTTCTTTAAGGGAGTTATTTATGTCCTTCTTAAAGACCTCTATCACCATCATGAGAAGTGATTTTTAGATCTAAATCTTGCTTTTCTGGTGTGATGGTGTATCCAGACTTGGTATGGTGAGAGAATTGGATTCTAATGATGCTAAGTAACCTTGGATTTTGTTGCTTATGATCTTTTGCTTTCCTGCTGCCATGTGATTATCTCTATCACTACCTTCTCTTGCTGTATCTGACTGGAGCCTGTCCTTCCTTATGTTCTTTTAGTTTCAGAACTCCTCAGAATTCAGCTGTCTCAGGAATCCTGTGATTCTGGGATCCTGTGATCCTGAGATCCTGGGTGTGTCAGAGGTCCTGTGAGTCAAGTTGCCTCTGGGACCCTGAGATTCTGGTATGACCAAGCTCCTGGGATCCTGGAATCCTGTGGTCCTAAGCATGTTAGAGTGCCTGGGAGTCAAGCTTCCTCTGGGTGTTGTGGAACTGGCTGCTGAGTTCCTGTGCAAGGTCTGCTCAGGGTATCAGATCAGACTAGAAGGAACCTGTTCCACTGCTCAGGCAGAGTTCCTGGGTGCCTGGGTCCTGCTGGTCCCAGTTACTTCTGGAGTTGGTGCTAATGTTGTGTTCTCCTCATCTCTTATCCTATGATCCTGGTAGTGTTAGAACACCTGGGAGTGGAGTTTCCTCTTGGTGTTGTGGGACTGGCTGCAGAGTTTGCTCCCAAGGTCTGCTCAGGATACTAGCCCAGACCAGAAGGAACCAGTGCCACTGGTTGGGCAGAATTCCTGGGTGCGTGGGTCCTGCTGGTCCCCATCCTTCTAATTATTAATCTCATTTTTATTTTTACTTTCAGAGACCAAATTCAGATTGGTAGATTTTTACTGTGTTTTCAATGTCAGGAATATAGAAATAAAAGTACTAATATCAACAATAAAAAAGGTTCAGACATTGTCCTACATTTATATAGGTCTTCAATTAATTAAACCAATTTTGTTTAGGAGAAATTAGTAGAGGCACAGAAGAGGTACCTAAGAAATTTTCTCTTTTAATTTTAACTTATGACCCTCAACAATAATCCACAAACAAATTAATCATAGAAATGTATAAACTCTACAGACTCAGTTTCATGTCAGTTGATCTTCCCTAATGCTTTTCCTTCAAGTTATTCTTGGAAGATTTCCACTGAGGCATGTGAGCACTATGGTTAAGCATATTTTCCAGTGGGGAGTGAAAGATGCATGAACTTGAATATTTTCCTACTGTGGTGAAGGTGCTTCAACATGTTCTATATTATTTTTGAATCCATAGGCAGATTTAGAATTTGACTTTACCCGTACTGCAGATGATCAGAATATACCGTCTCAAAATATGCCTCAGGCATAAGGATTATTTTGAGAAACTGCAGACATATGAAAAGCTATAAAAAATAGACTAAAATTCATTTGTGCAGTTAATTTACAGCAGTAGAGGAAACCCCAGACTACACCTCTCCTGACCCATTCAGTACCAAGAAGGGAAAGCAGACTGTAAATTTCTAGATATTCTCATCAATGAAGAACAGACAGAACAACACACAAGACTTGAGCCTTTATACCACACTATACCTTTATTTACTATGTTTCCGGATACCTCCCCATGACTGGCCTCTTTCATAAACCCTATATATTGAGTAAAACTGAAGATATTCTTTTGTGACACTTCCTGAACAAATGTCTACTCATCCCAGATAGGGACTCAATGACAGACTAAAGTACAAATAAGATCACAAAATCAAACTTTGTGAGCCAATGAACTTTATTGGGATTACTTATAGGAATATGACTAAGAGTCAAGTAAGCAGAAATAAAAAGATATGTGCATCACTAAAGCCTACAACAGCACTAGTGGCACTGAAGCCCAACTTGATGCATACTTCACAACACACAGGCAGCTCAACAGGATGGAGTGTGTCCGTTTTCCTGTGGCTCAGTTGGTCTGTGCCTCTTTTATGCAGGTCAGCTGGTCTCTGTTTCTCTGAGCCTACTTGGCTGGTCTCTGCTTCTTCAAGGCTGCTCCATCTGAGCCTCTCTCAAGCAGCTCATCTAGTCTGAGAGTTAATTCTCAGCAGTATTTACTGTTCATATAACATTGAGGAGGGAGAAGCCTAGTGAGTCTAACCAGTTTTAGGGACACATTAAAACTATTATGAGTTGTTTTCTTCCTACCCTGCAGGATGGAAAGTTTACCTCCCTTAGAACATCCTGTTCCTTTACCTTTCTGAAAACATTCTATCTTAAAAATATCCCTTTTAACCCTCCGTTTCACATCCCATGTCTTAAGAATTTTCCCTCTAAAGAGGGAAGGTTTTAAACTCAGAAGAAACTGCTACACACAATTTAGTTGATTAGAAACACGTCTTGCTTTATTGCCAAAGCTATCCACAAATTAGTGAACTTTCTGCTTCAGCCTCCTAGGAAGATAGTATTATAAGCATGTATCCCCATGTATGCCAAGATGCAGATGGAATTTAAAAGCTGAATTCTAATCCACCTGTTTGGACACCTCCTGGCATAATCAGACTTTATTGTGAATTTTACTCCTTTCAGAAGTATCTCTAAGACTGAGGCCAACTTTTGGTTATGTCTGGAAGTGTGATTTAGAGATGATTAACTGAGGTTTGGGGACAACTACTTGGAAATAGGCAAACATTCCATAGATCTGGGAACATAAAATGGAAGAAAAGAGGAAAGAAGGAAGCCAATTTTCTGTTTTCTGGCTTGCTGTGATATGCTCTACACTATTCAGCTATTCCTTTCATGCCATGATATACTAAACAGCTGAAACTGTGGGACAAAAATAAACCTTTCCTTTCAGTTGTTTCTATAGGTTATACTATCATAACTTCAAGAAAAAATTAATTAAAATATCTCCAAGGAGATGTGAGGTATATGTCTTAATAGACATTTGATTTCACCTTGCTAAATTTTTGTTACAGTTCTCCCAGAAATTGAACATAAAGTGGAATCTTAATTTCTTTCTCTGTTGCTGTAATAAATAACATAACCAAAACAACTTGGGAGAAAAGGGTTTATCTGACTTATACTTATACTTATACTTCCACATCAGAGTCCATCACTGAGGAAATTTGGGGCAGGAAGCAAAGCAGGAACCTGGAGTCAGGAATTTAAGCAGAAGCACAAAGGGGCAGAGTACTGCTTACTGACTTGTTCTCTGTGGCTTTCTCAGTTTGCTTTCTTATGCACACCTGGATCACATGCCCACACAGAACCACCCAAAGAGGGCTGGGCCTTTTCATATCAATCATTAGTCAAGAAAATGCCCTACACTTGCTTATAATCCAGTGTGATTTGGGCATTATCTCAGTTGTGGTTCTCTCTTCCCAAATGACTCTGGTTTGTATAAAGTTTTCACACACAACAACAACAATAACAACAACGCCGACAACAACAATATCAACAATTAACCAGGACAGATGGTTGAAAAACATAATATTTTCCTAGTTCATAGTATCAGTAAATAATATACATCAATGAGCAATTCTAGCACTAACAAAATTACCAAGTTTACTGACATTAGTGTGGACAAAACAAAGATATAAAAATATTTTGTATTTTTACACATGATAATCCTCTGCTCACCTTTTTCATTCAGTGGTCACCATTAGTCATTAATAAATGACATACTAAAGCAAGTCTACCAATAAAGAATTGGCATAAAAAAATGATCCCATGTTATTATCTTGAAAATAAGATTGTAAGCCAGGCAGTGGTGGCACACGCCTTTAATCCCAGCACTTGGGAGGCAGAGGCAGGTGGATTTCTGAGTTCGAAGCCAGCCTGGTCTACAGAGTGAGTTCCAGGACAGCCAGGGCTATACAGAGAAACCCTGTCTCGAAAAAAAAGAAAAAGAAAAAGAAAGAAAGAAAGAAAGAAAGAAAGAAAGAAAGAAAGAAAGAAAGAAAGAAAGAAAGATTGTAAAAACCCTGTTTCTTCCTCAAAGTAATCCCTATGTCGATATATAATATACTAAACTTGTCCCCTTGTAGAGCTAAAGAAAATTACATGTCAATATTTTTACATATTTTACTTTACTTTTTTCCATCTTAAATTTTTGAGATTTACCACTACTGGTTAATAGAACAGTGATTTTGTTAGCTCTCTTTGCTGTTACCAGGTTTTCTATGGTCTGAACTTTTTGTCCCTTTACGTGTTGAATGCCTATACATTTTAGTGATACAGAATATGAAGCTTTTAAAAGATATTTTGGTTATAAGAGCTCTACCTTCATAAATGGCATTGATGCCTTTATAAAGGAAATACAGAATGTTATTTGCCCTTCAACCACATAAGGACATAAGGAAAAGTCATTGTCTATGATAAAGAAAGCCATGCCAATAGAATCTTCTAGCAGCTTGATCTTATATTTCCCAGTATACAGAGCTGAAAGACATGCACATCAGTTGTTTAAAAACTCCAAGTCTCTGGTAATTTGTTAGCTCCAAATGTAGTAAGTTATAATTTATTATATTAAAACATCATACATGAATATCTAATTTTCTTTCTCTGTGAATAGGAATTTGAGATGTTTCTGTTTGTGAGATAACTGCATTCTAATACTTGTATACATGCAGATATATGCACTTAAACTCTAAATGAAGGAGTAAAAGTGCTAGAATAGGATATGTGTTTAGATGTTCACATTCATTAAGTGCCACTGGACTTCTACTGTGATTTCTCAAATGTGATTACTCAAATGAGTAGTTGATATAAAAGTTTAGGTTTTGTCAGTAAATTATTTGCAGTTCTGTTTTATGAATGTATAGTGGTATTTCATTATCATGAGTGTATAGTTTTATGGATTAGGATATATGTAAAAATTTATATCAGCCATTTCCATGATTATGACAGAAAATGGTTTCATCACTTCTCTCATGCTGGTCGTATATAGTCACTAACTTCATCCAACCAAAATCACTGCTGACCACTGATGATTTCCTGTCCTTGTATGTTTGCTTTTTCTAATTGCCACAAAAATAAAAGCATCATGAATATAATGCTTTTATTCACTTTTTTCAGTTTTCAAAAGGGTTATTTAATCAGATTGTTCAAACATTTAATTGTCATTTGTAATTCAAAATATTTATGCTAACTTTGAAATTTTAAGTATGGCTGAAGAGATGGTTGAGCTGTTAAAGTCTAGGCTCACAACAAAAATTTCATTTTTAAATTATTGTTTTGAGAGTGCCACATATGAATACTGTGTTACATCATTTCTTCTCCTCTCTTCCTTTCCTCCAACCACTTCCTTTTAAACTCATCACATGTACACACACACACACACACACACACACACATGTATTTAGAAAATATAATTTTTTGAGACTGACTGTTTTTTACAAAATAAAGTACCTTTGGGGTCTATATATGTAGTAAAATGTGAATTGTTCCTTCTTATAGCTAAGGGTTATGCCATTGCACGAATATATCAGGTGTTTATTGATAGTTATTTGGATTATATCCAGTTTTATGAAGCTATGACTCAAATTGTTACATTCATGAACAGGTTCTTAATGGGTACAAGTGTTTCTTTATTTTCATAAGCAATGAAATAAATACTTACTATTCTAATCATTAGGTCATATGGTAAGAAGCTTCCAAACCACTTTCTAGAGAGCTATACTATTTTCTACTCCTACTAATAATGTATAAGAGATCCCATTCCTCTATATTCTTGCCAGCATGTGACATTGTCAGATACTAATGGCCTCCCTCATTGTCCTGTGGTGGTATCTCATTGGTGTTTTAATTTGTATTTCCATAACACCAAGTGATGCAGTCCATCATTTCATATGCTTGTTTGCTACTGTATGGAATTTTAAAATAAAGTATCTGTTCGGATCTTCTGCCTATTTGTAATTGGGTTTCTTTCTTTCTTCAAGTTCAATTGTTTTTATAACCTAGATACAAGTCCTTTATTTAATATATAACTCAAACATAGTTTTCCCAGTCTGAGGCTTATTGTTTTGCATACTTTCAATAATACCTCTTTGCAGAGCAAATGTTTTTAATTCTTATAAAGTTCAACTTGACATATTTTTTCTTTCATGAATCATACTCTTAACCCAAGGACACAGAGCTTTCTGTATGTTTTCTTTGAAGAGCCTTAGAGGTTTGTTTTACATTTAGGCTCATGATCCACTTTGCAAAAACTGTTAGGTACATATAAACCTACACCTCCACTCCTCCCTTGCAGGTAGAAACCACTTGGGTTTTTTTGTTTCTTTGTTTGTTTGTTTTTAATTCTCTTTTCTGGATTCCTCTTTTTTGGAACCACCTTGGCATACCAGCTATTGAAGGCTTGGGGCAAGCAAGTTTCCTCCTTCCTTTAGCCCTGTTCCCTCTGCAGGTGCTGGTCTAGGTCCTGTAATATGGCTATAGAAAGCATGTTCCTGTGTTGCATGCCTTTCTGAGTTTGATCCATAGAACATATTAAAGAAGATACTAGCTGGCTCTTCCTTCCAGAGAGCAGAAAACAAAAAATTTACTAACAAAGAATTATATCCTAAAAAGTTCCATGGATAAAAGCAAAAGCCAAGGGACTTGAGAAATGGCTCAGATGCTCTTCCTGGCAACCAGAGTTTGGTTCCCAGCATCTATGTTCAGTAGCTTAGCTTATAACTCCAGCATCAAGGGTTACAACACTATTCTGGCATTACCTGAACACCCAGAGGAGATACATATATATTTAAAGAGGGACTAAGGGGATGTGTAAGCAGTTAGGAGCACTGGCTGCTCTTCCAGAGGACCCAGGTTCAATTCCTAGTCCCAGAGTGTCCAACAACTTCTTTTGGCCCCTACAAACATCCAGCATACCATATTTTGGCATCATGCATTAATAATAAATCTCTTCTTTCCATTATAGATTGAAATGTTTGTGCATGTTCCCTGATTTATTTTCCTACACTATTAGGGACTGGACCTACAACCTTGACTAATATTATTTTAAATGACTAGTACATTTTAATACAACTTAGTGTATTTTTGTACTCATATTTTATTGAAGTAGAAACTTCTAGTCCCTTTGGAAGGGAGCTAAAGGGGTCTGCAACCCTATAGGAGAAACAACAATATGAACTAACCAGTAACCCCAGAGCTTGGGTCTCTAGGCCATCTTCTGCTACATATACAACTAGAGACCCAAGGCCTAGGGAATGCTAGGGCCAGGAAGCAGGAGTGGGTGGGTTGGGGGAGCAGGGTGGGGGCAGTGTATTGGGGACTTTCGGAATAGCATTTGAAATGTAAATGAAGAAAATATCTAATAATAAATAAATAAATAAATTTCCATTGACTAATAATTTACATGTGGGTCAATTCAAGTAAGTCTATCCTGCTTCTTTGTAATCTTTAAAAGATATAATTGGAAGATGTGAGAATTTGACTACTTTCTGTGGCCCCTAAAGATTTACAGTAATTGAAGACTATCTTCCTGGGATTGTGTTTTTGTTTGATTGTTTGTTTGTTTCTTTGCTTGTTTGTTGAGTTGGTGGAACCCTGAAGTAAGAACAACTAGAATGTCCTTAGGTCATTATGCCCATGAACATATGACCTTGTTCAGTATTTTCATGCAATCTTTAGTCATTTCTTAAGAGAGGATTATTGTTAGAAGGAAAAACACGTCTTTGTCTTTTTCTTATTTGTTCTAGTTGGAGATATTATCCTAGTTGGCCTCTGACTGTGATATGATATGTTGTCACCTTCTGTCCTGATCAAAGGCTAGAGAAATACCCACCTATCTCCAAGTCAATATGGGCATTTAATTCTCCAAAATAAAGCTAAGTAAATCTCCTTTACTTTACTAAAAAAGAAAGCTGACTATATCCTATGTAAATATTATGACTTTATCTTTTTGGTTTCTAGATACTTTTCTTTTCTTGAAAGATTAAAAACAAAACCTTTTCCTACTGGTCTGATTGCTTTTTGTGCTAAAACTTGAAATGCCCTGTATCTTGCATTTATGATTTGTTAGATATAGTGCAGTGAACTTGCTTTGGTGATTTCTCAGGGACAGTGCAGTGAACAATAAAGAGCCAGTTTTTTCTCAGGATGGAGGAAAGATCTTTCAATCTGATCCGTGCAATACACAGTGGATTAGAAGTCTTTTCAGTCTCATTGGTGGGCGAGGGCACTATTCACACCCTTGGGTAAGAGTTCCCTGTTTACATTAACCTCTCAAAATGCTTATTCCCTAGCTTTGCGTAGATTCTACTGTGCATGGCTTGATAGTATTTTTTTTAAACATTAAGGAGAGCCCTCTTTAGAACTCTGACTATAGGATTCTCTGTGAATTACTGTCTCAGAATTCTGCCTTGTGAACTCTAAGTTTCTTCAGACTCTCTGGCCTCCTAGATCTGTCTCCTAAAGTGAATTCTCCAAGCTTTTCCCAGCGTTCCGATCTAAGTCCCCTAGTTTATATGTATCCAGGCAGCAAATTAGTACAATCACAGGATTCACCTCATTTGTTTTGTTCTAATTGTCCTTTACTACCTGATACCCAATGTCTTAAAAACCATTGCTCATTTATTTCATTTTCATTTATTTAATTGTTTCATGTGTGAGAATAAATCTAGTCCCTGTTATTGTATCTTGGCCAGAAGCAAAAATCATAATTTGCATTCTTTATTACCACTAGTGCATTTGAATATCTTATATGCCTCTTGGCCATAATATTTCTTTTAATGTAAAATTATAGTTTATACATTTTGCCAATTATTCTATTGGAGCAACTTGTCATTCCTCATTATTTTAGAAGATTTATTCATATTAAACCTATCAAATTTATGTCTGTAATATATATTGTAAATATTTTATTCATTTGTCATTTGCTTTTCATTTTGATTTATTCCATTTGTTAATGCAACTGATTTCAGTTTTTCTTGATCAGATTATCATACTTTTGGTGTTAGGGAAGTGCTTGACCTCTGACTTCAACACTTAGCTATAGATCGTTTTTCTTAATTGATTCTATCACTGGAAAATAGACCAATATCACAGTCTTTTAACTAGTTAATTATTTCTCTTAAAAATCCCAAGGAGGTATGAAATCATAATCTAGTTTTCTAGGAAAGCTGTAAAACTTTTGTAGTATTTCAAAAACAATGTCCTCTGTTCTCTTATTTATTCCATAAGATTAAGACCTGGGTGCATCTGAAGAAGGAAAACAAAACATGTGCCTGTTTTCCTTTGTTTCATATCCACCATCAGATTTTGTAGAAGACATAGAAGAATCTCTCTCTATCACACACACAGAGAGAGAGAGAGAGAGAGAGAGAGAGAGAGAGAGAGAGAGAGAGA